>NW_005842086.1:2044282-2075428 GCF_000455745.1 Alligator sinensis | reverse complement strand
ACCGTGGCGGTCCCCCCAGACCCAGAAGGCACCAGTCACTGAGCCAGGAAGTGGAGAGGGGGGGCCCTGTGCTCTCCACAGCAGACCCAGAAGTAGACGGGAAGTGCTTCTGATCCACTTCTGGGTCCACCACCAAGTGCGCTGCCCCCTCCTCCCCCCCACATGCTCCCATAGGATGCTCTATCTGCCCCAGCATCTCAGCATTCACAAACCACCTGGTACCTTGAGGTACGTAGAAAAAAAAATCTGTGTCTATGTCTGAATCATCAAATTTCTCCGAATCTCTCTGAATTGATTTGGAGGGTTCCAATTTGATTTGAAGAGATTAAAGGGTCTCCTGACTTAGTTTGGATTCAGAGATTTGGCCACCAAATCAGGCTGAAACTCCTCCAAATCAAATCAGGGACCAAAGCTTCGCACCTCCCTACATGCTGCGCTCCTGGGCACATGTTCAAATGGCAATAAACTTTAAAGTTTATTGCTCCAGAGCTTATTCTTTCCAGACTCCGATTCAAATGGTGTGTCCAGGAGCAATAAAACCCAGTTCAATAAACCCCAGAGTTTATTGCTGCACATGAATTGCCCATGCATAAATAGACACACCCACAGAGATAACAGGGTTCTCAATATATTTTGAATATCCATTACTGAATGTCTTTAGGTACCAAAATGCACATTAAGTATTTTAGGTAAACATTTTTATTGTTCAAAATACTTACTACACAATACAATACAGCACAACCAAAAGACATACCATGAATTTTAAATTTATTTTCCCACATTATCATGGCTTCTACATGGAGATGATTAAACATCACATAAACACCAATGCATCTTTTTCTTCCAAGTGGAATTGACACAGATCCTTTTCCATGTCAGGGCTGCTCCTAGAACCACCATAATTCTTTCTGAAGTCTCTCTGAGATGTCATCAGGACAAAAGGCAGTATGATGGATTGATTATGTGCCTGGCTCTAAGTGGGACTCTCTACATTTAGTTATCCTTTGAACAAGCTATATTACTTAACTCTTAAATATTAAAGAAATCTATTCCTGTATTCCTTTCACTGCTTTTTTATATGCATTCTTCTGAGTGCTGAACAGAGGTTACTGTTATGATAGCATCCTGCAGGATTGATTTTCTGCAATTGCAGTCACATGGGGAGAAATAGCCTTCAATTCTACTACACTTCTGTGGCAGAAGACTTTGGTCCAATTGCAGATTTGCTTGTTATGTTCCCATGGAAAATGACAGCTAAAAGTTCATGTTCAGGTTTAGGTGACTTCACTATAGCTGGAATTTGAATTAAATTGCAAGGTAAATGTATAATGTATTATACTTGCTGGTCAATAAGTGACTTTGTGGAAGAATACTTTCCCCCCTATTATAAATGTAGATATTAAGATAATATTATTGGGGGTGGGGGAAAGGGATAGAAACAGGAAAAAGAAGTACTTAAAAATAAAGTATCTGACAAATCTTTCAGATTATATTTAACACTGGAAGCACAATGATATCTGCTTTGACTTATTTTTTAAGCAGTTATGAGATTCCGTTTCTGAAGCAACTTTGTTTGATAAGATTTGGAAATTCTAAAGGGCTGTTGACTTATCATTTGAACACACCTTATCATGTAAATGTGATGCATGCAAATTTCAAAAGATAAGAGACAGGCACATTTGTAATCTCAGTAAAAAAGACACTCACTAGGTGAGCTGACAAACCCCTGAAACTTGATTCTGTTTACTGAATTGCAACAGCTTTGGAGGAATATAAATAAACTAAACATAAGTGTAAAGGAAATAAAAACATTTTTATTCTAAATACGGTACTGCTTCTGGAAGGACCACACCTCACAGTTAGGAGAAGGGGTGAGTGAGACATGTCACACTGTGTAAGCTATATCACTCATTTTTAACTTCATTGCCCCTTGTTAAATTGCAAACACCCAAAGATTGACTCACTTGAAATCTTAAGGTATTTTACTCCTCCATATCCCTCATGTGTATGAAACCTTTTGCTATTACTTCCATCCTACAGTCTTGTGTCAGATTAAGCACTGGGGGTGCAGACAGAAGTGCAGCTCCCAGCTGTAACTCAGAACGATTTTTGCAATGTGGTCTGAACTACAAAGTTACCCCAGATCTAACAGAAATTCACTGTTGGTTCCAGGGAGAATGCAATCTAGCTGAGGCTGGGAGCCTGCAGCCAGGTTCCCATAGCAATGACCAGGGCTGTCTGCCAGCGCTCACTGTTTTCAGAATGGGAGGGAGGAAAGGCAGCAAAGTGAATTCATTCTTGGGGCTCCACAGCTGGTGCTGAAGGGTGGGATGGGTGAATTGGAGCCCCCGCAACTTGGTGGGGCTGCAATACAACCACCCTACTCTCTGGCAGTGGTGAAGGGCACTGAATAACTGCCAGATTGAACTCCCTCTGCTCCCTTTCTTCCCTCCCATTCTGAAAATAGTGACAGGTTGGAAGCTCTACAGATGTAAGTTACAATAGATGCTACGTTTTGTAACACCTTTATTTCATACCGCATGTAATGAGGGGTAAGATTTTCACCCGATTGGCCTTTTTAAGCTGTTTGAAGCCATGTGCTTGTGTTTGGTCACAGCTATATACTGCTTTTTGTAACCAGATCAAGGGAAAAATGTCACTTCTGACTGTACCCTGGTTGTTTACTGATCACAAACTCAGCTGATTCAGTTGGTTTGATCTACCCATGTTTTTTCTCGTTGGGAGCTGTGAGCATTTATTTAAAGACAGATACAGTATTTTTGTTTTGTTTTGTTTTGTTTTGTTTTGTTTTGCTTTGTTTTGTTTTGTTTTTACTGGAAAATGTGTGTTTATCTGTAAGATTTTGGTAGTTAAGAGAAACAATAAAGTTTATACTATATAAAATTCTAGATCAATGCTTCATAGTAGGGTACAATAAAATGATGATGAAATTAATCATTCCATTATAACATAATAGCATACGAGGTCATAAAATAAAGGTTAAAAGTGCTACAGGGTTGACCTTTAATAAAAACGCTGTGGTTCTAATAATAAACAAATGAATAGCTTGAATTATATGAGAGCCATTCTTTTGTGACTGAATAATCTGCCCTCCCCTTATTATGAACAGCATTACAAGTGAGTATCCAGGAAATGAAAAGCGAAAATCTATGGGAAAGGTAATGATCTTTGAAAATTTTCTCTAATGAGTAATTTGTGGCTCAGTGGATTTCAAGAGATTATTGGTTTTTTGAAATGGATTCTATCAACTAAGGAGATAATGAAAATCATTAGGGCTGTATAAAGTAAAACAGTAGATTTGTTATGAGGAGTTCTATTACATGAGCCTCTTAGTCACACAATTTAGAAGTTTATATTTTCTTAAGCTGAACTACTCTGTTGATCTGTATATTATATGGCAAATTCTGATCCTACTGAGGCAATGGCAAAACTTCCATTAACTTCAGTCGAATAACATTTGACTCTGATTATGATTAGATGTGCCGAGATTGATGGAGACCTATACATACTCAATATTTCACATGATCAGTCCTTGTTGTAAGTTCCAAGTTCACAATGTTCAGAAGCAACAAGAGAAGACTGTCTTCATTATATCATAAATAATTTTACATAACCAGAGCTAAAGCTAAAGTTCTATGCATAGTCCATATGAGTGGCATCTATGGGCCCATTCAAGATAAGCACCTCATTGTATTAGGTTCTACACAAAGCATAAAATTGACCAACATGACCCAGACGCTCAAGATTTTGTAATCTAATTTATAGATCAGTACACAACTATAGATGAACCTATAGAAGTAGCTATCATATACTGATATAAAATGATATTGTGTAGTCTTTAAATGAGTGTGTTTATATCAACATTAATATTTTGATCATTCTATCATTCTACCTTTCCTTTCTCCCCACTCCAACTCCTCCATTCCCTTTTGTGAATGATTAAGACATTACACGTAGATCAACCTAACTCAAGTTAAGTTGATCTATGTCCTGAACAGTACATATGCTTAGAGAGTTTGGATGGGTGAAAATTGGCTGGCCCAGTCTAACTTAGAATGATAGAAAATTAGGGTTGGAAGGGACTTCAAAATGTCATCTAGTCCAACTGCCTGCTCAAACCAGAACCATCTGCAACTAGATCATCCAGAAAAAGAATTTTGTTAGGGGTTAGGGTAACAATATGGATTTTGGATGTTGGGGTAACAATATGGAATTTGGGGAGTACTGAGTGTGCAGCTAAATGAAGGCTTTTTCCTGTGTCTCAGCAAAAGTTGCTGGTCAAAAGGCTAGCTGATATATTACAAAAAGCAACTAACTTAGCTAATGCTTAAGTAAGTGGATTCTTAACAGGGGGTAGGGTGCAAAGTGCATGATGTGCTGAGTAAAAATAGAATAGCCCATCAACTAGTGTCAGAAGACAAAAGCAGAAATATAGCCTTGGAGATGGGGAAGTCCGCAAGAAAACCAGCAAGGACCAGCGAGAAACCACAAGTGACCGAAAGAAGATGGGGGTCAAAGTCTTACACATGCACTCTTAGCAGAGAGGCAGGTAAAAAAATAAAATGCATAGGCAATACCATGCTAAGGAAGCAAACAGTAAACAGAGGTGGAGCTTAAGATAGGAGGAGAAATGGGTGGAACCAAAGGTGGGACGAGGGCAGAATAAATGTTAATATGTATGAACCAAAGTGTATAAATGTTGGGAAGAACTGTTGTTCAGGGCAGCTCCCCGGTTTGCTGTTTTTTGGGAGCTAGTCCGAAGCTGTCTCCATTCTAAATAAAGCTGTTGGAAGCAATGTGTGCTAGTGTTTGCTCCCTGTCTGCTCTGTACCGGGATCCATGAGCAACTGGACTGTCGTCTTCCTAGTTGTTGGATGCCACATGGAGTTGGGGTCTAACAGCTTTGTCCAGCTGGGTCTTGAAAACCTTGAAGGGTGGAGATTCCACCATCTTTCTGGGTAACCTGTTCCAGGATTTTACTGCCCTCCTAGTGAGAAAATTCTTCCTAATATCTAACCTAAATTTCCCTTGCTGCAACTTGAGACCGTTGCTCCTTGTTCTGTCATCTGCCACAACTGAGAACAGTCTAGCTCCATCCTCTTTCCACCCCTCCCTTCAGGTAGTTGAAGGCTGCTATTAAATCCCCCCTCAGTCTTCTCTTCTGCAGACTAAATAAATCCAGTTCCATCAGCCTCTCCTCATAAGCAGGGAGTCTGGTTTTCTCTAATTAAAAAAAAATCCCCAATTTTCTGATTTAATAAAGTAACCCAAAATCAACATTTTTCCATCATTAAAATGTAACACCACTAATATATATCTATCTATATTAGTGGTGTTTCATTTTAATCACAGAAAAATATGGATTTTGGGTTACTTTTGTAAATCCCAAAATTGAGAATGTTTTTCATCAGTGAGAACCAGGATCCCTGATCATAAGTCATATGTCCCAGCCCCCTCACCATTTTTGTTGCTCTCCAATTTGTCCACATCCTTTCTGAAGTGCAGGGCCCAAACCTGAACACAGTACTCCAAATGTGACCTCACCAGTGCTGAGTAGAGGGGAATAATCACTTCCCTTGCCTGGCTGGCAACACTCCTATCAATGCAGCCCAGTATGCCATTAGCTTTCTTGACTCATTCAGTTTATTGCCCACTGTAACCCCCAGGTCCTTTTCTGCAGAGCTGCTGCCCAGACAGTCAGCCCTCAGCCTGTACCAGTGCATGGGGGTGTTCTGGCCTAAATGCAGGACTTTTCACTTGTCCTTGTGGAACCTCATGAGATTCCCAATTGTCCCATTTATCTGTGTCATTCTGAATCCTAGCCCTACATTCCAGCATATCTACTACTCCCCCTGGCTTGGTGTTATCTGCAAAGTTGCTGAGGGTGCACTCTTTGCATCTTTGATGAAGACATTGAAAAAATGGGGGATGTTCCACCTGATACCAGCTGCCAACTAGAGAACGAGCCTTTGATTACTACCTTCTGAGCCTGGTACTTGAGCCAGTTATGTATCCAGCTTAGAGTCAATTCATCCAGCCTATACTCTCTTAGTTTGCCTAGGAGAATGTTATGGAAAATTGTATCAAAAACCTTGCTAAAATCTAAGTATATTACATCTACTGTCAAGGTCTCAGCCCTAGGACCAACCCATGGGGTACTCTACTTGTTACTGGCTGCCAACTAGACATTAAGCCATTGACTACTATCCCCTGAGCCCAATGAGGCAGCCAATTTTCTATCCACCTTACCATCCAGTTGTCCAACCTGTACTTCCTTAGCTTTCCTGTGAGAATGTTATGGGAGACCATATCAAAATCCTTGCTAAATTCAAGGTATACCACAGCTCCAGAGCCAGCTATCTTATCATAGAAGGCAATCAGGTTGGTGAGGCATGACTTGCCCTTGATGAATCCATGTTGGCTGTTCCTAATCACCTTCTCCTCCAGACATGGCCAGTCTGTAGTTCCCTGGACCCTCCTTTCCTTTCTTAAATATGGGCTGTATATTTGCCCTTTTTCAAATTGTACAGGATCTCTCCCCATCACCATGAGTTTTCAAAAATGATGGCCAGTGGCTCTGCAATCACATGGGCCAAGTTGCTCAGCATCTTCGTGTGCATCCCATCCAGCCCAATGTACTTGTATATATTCAGATTTTCAAAATAGTCTCTAACCTGTTGGGAGTTCAGGTGAATAGCCTCAAGCTAAAGAAGTGCTCCCAACCTTGGGAGTGTATTATAATCAAGGGTTTCACATGCTCCCTAAGCTTCATAGGGAGCAATGGGGAGAGTGGGGGGTTGTTCCCCTCCAGGTTTCTGTGCCAATGGTGGGGTGTAGGGCTTCAGTCGGGCTGGACTGAGCACCCAGCAGCAGCAGGGACAGCAGCAGCAGTGGCAGTGCAGAGTCGCTGTCACTACTTATGACACCATCATTGTCCTTAAATCTGGTTAAAAGCTCTGAACTTCTTTAATAGTCTATTACAACTGTCATGAGCAGGGATCCTGGTTTTCTCTGATAAAAAAATCCCCAATTTTCAGATATAAAACTAACCCAAAATCCACATTGTTCCATGATTAAAATGAAACACCACTATATCTATATACTATATCTATATATTATGTTTGTAAGTATATTATGTTTCATTATATTATGAAGTAAGCATATCTATGTTTACTTCATATGAACACATTGAATATTTATAAAAAGCATTACTTTGTGTGTCTTCCTACTGTTTAGCAGGTATGCAAATGGAGGGCTCTTTCATATACAGGATATTGTATTAATAAAGGAGCAAGGATGTTACTAAATATCATCTCTGACAGTCCAAAATAATTTGATGCTATTTTGTTTATATGCCATCAGTATTCTAATCCCCCTTTTTATTCAATGTTAAAATAATATAAATATATAAAATACTTATGCTCAATGACAGCTGATATTGTAATCATTGACAAAATTCTTTTTTTCTCCCATTTTATTTTGCAAGCAGTAGTTGTTCAGATGTTCCATAACTTCATCATCATCTGTTATACAGTAGCTATTTTATTTGAGTGTGAAATTTAAATGAGTTGGAATGCAACTACTTATTCCTGTGAGAATTTCTATGATCTTATCACTATGAATGATTCCCTTGATCCATATTTTTTTGAAACACTATAGCATACTATATCTTTCACAGGAGGCAATTAAAAAATGCTATTGCTTTTTTACAAATGACATGACACTTGGTTGCATAGATGTGATTGATAGGTAATGGGCTTCTGATTAAGAGTAAAATGATGATTATTATATATAATGCATTATATATATATAGTAGTATTCAGGAAGAATTTTTCTCCTTCTCAATAGAAATTTTCTGTCTAACTTTTCTACCTCTTAAAATCTGAATCCTTCTAAAATGATTCATGTTTAAATGTAACTAATATAATTTTATATCAAGTTTACTAGGGTTTCTTTAGAGTAATTCATTTATGGCAGTGTATAGTATCCTGGTTCCAGTTCAAAGCTATTTGTGTTTCTTTTGTATACATAGTTTCAAGTGTTTAAAAAAAAACCTGCTAAATTATACTAATTAGTATATGTATTATTTCACCATAAGAATTTTTTCTCCTTTTCAAATATTTAAACACTATCCCAAATTTGTTCAGTTGTAAGCATGCAATGAATAATTACAGTTGACAAAATTGTTTAAGTTAGTCAAGACTGCGAATTCAGAGGAGCTTAACAGCAGGGTGAATCAGCAGCCTGATGGTAGATAGAAGACAATGATGAAATATATAAGATTACAAATTAGAAGTCATATGGGTTTGGGTAAAACTTATGCATTGTGATGCACATTGGCTGTTGAAGGGTTTCTGGGAAATAAGGTTGTGATTGCAAACTCGAGTCCCTGAATGACCTGAGATACTTCACTTGCTTTCACTGTAGATTGGTTTAGAGAAGAGACAAGAAAAGAAGGAACAAAATAATAGAAGTATATAAGCCTTAAATTACATGAAAAAGTAATTCATATGGTCCTCTTCATAACACAAGAAAGAAAACACTATTTTAATTAGCCTGTAGAATTTATTGCCACAAAGTAACAGTGGAGACATCTACACATGCAGTTATGGCACCTGAATAAACTGAGGAGCTATTGCTCAAGAGTTAATTACTTTTGAGCATGCCATTTGAATGTGGGCCTGAGAGCAGATAACTCCAGAGCAATAAGCTCTACAATTTATTCAGGCACAGCATGTGGAGCCCAGGTGGAACAGCGCTGGCTGGCAGGGGGCCACAGGGATCAGTCTGCCATCCTGGGCTTTTCCACACAGCTCAATGTGCTGTGGAGGTGCTGGCTGGGGTATGAGGGAGCTTCAGTGCAGGACTAGCCAGCAGACATCCCCCTCACTGAAGCACCCTGTGCCCCAGCCAGCCAGGCAGTATCTACATGTGTGCTGCTGTGGAGTTTTTACTCTGCACCTGGATAGAACTTGTCATTACAAGTACCATCTTGCTGTGGGGTAAATTAGTTTATTCCAGCCTAATAGGGGTGCATGTGTAGATGCTGAGACATTTACAGCACAGCTAATTAGTCAATTGCACAGTAAATGTCTCGAGTAGATGAGTCCAGTAAGACTAAACGTAGGATTAAAAAATGGTTTCAATGTTCATTAGTGATATATGTCTTAAAAACCTTTGAGCATGAGGCAGTATCAAACAGATGTATTCCCCATAGTTTCTCTAACAGTCATTAATGGAAATATGATAGTGGACCACTAGTGAAACCAGACATATCAATACCCCAGCCCTGTGTCTCATTGGGAGATGAAGACTACAAGGCTTTGGGCTTAGCTCTGTCTGTCCAGCAAGTTAAGAAGCTCAACTGGAAACTGGAACTCTAGGAACTTCATTCCCTTTACTCAAAAAAAAAAGTGCAGACAGACTCATCACCAGGGATCCTGGTTTTCTCTGTTTTAAAAAAAATCCCCAATTTTTGGATTTAAAAAGTAACGCAAAATCCACAGTTTTCCATGATTAAAATGAAATACCAGTATATATATATATACTGCATACAGTATATTTTATATACTTGTGTGTGTGTGTGTATACACACACATATATACACACACACATACTGGCATTTCATATATATGTACTATTTCATTTTGATCATGGGAAAATGTGAATTTTTAGGTTACTATTTTTTATTCTGAAAATTGGGGATTTTTTAAAATCAGAAAAAACCAAGATCAAGGTTCCCTCCAAGGTGCGTGCATGTGCGGCCATGCACAATTTAATACAGTGCCACACACTAACTTATTAAAGCCATGCACCTGTCCAGAGAGGAGCTGGACTATGGCGTGACAAGGTAAGGCGGGGAATAGGGCTGGCGCAGTGTCTCCTCACTCATGAAGCACCTCCTCACTCCCAGAGGTGGAGGCTGGGGCTGGGGGCTGCCTCTGAGAAACTGCTTCACTCCCCAGCCCCAAGGCCATGTGCCTCCTCACTCCCAGAGGTGAGGTGGGGGCTGGGGCTGGGGCTGGCGTGGGCTCTGCTGGTTCCGGGGAACTGCTCCGCTCCCCAGCCCAGAGTCCATGTGCCTCCTCATTCCTGGAGCAGGGACACATGAGGATCTTGGCTTCCCCAGATCCCAGGTGCACAGGGCAGAGCAGGATGGTGCAGAACCTGGGTCTGCATCAGAGGAAAAGGAGCAGGCGCAAGGAATTGTTCCTAACCAAGATGTAGTTTGGGGGTGCTGGTTACAACTGTGTTAGTCTAAGAACATAGGCAGACAAGGTGATTTGGGGTAAATTATATCACATTTACCCAAAGCACTTTGTCTAACCTTGACATAAGATTTCTGCATCATGACTGGAGAGTCGCCATTACTGGCTTTGGGGAACTGCTCCGCTCTCCAGCCCCCAGTCTTGTGCTTGGAGGATTATTACAAAATCCATTGCATGAGGATCCATTACATGATTCTAGTCTATTAGGCTTAGCATAGTCCGGATCCAAGCTTAGCGAAAGAGGGAGGCAGGACCGAAGTGGTGCACTCATGGACCAAAGCAGCGCACTCATGGATTACTACACCTTAGAGGGAACATTGACCAGAATCCCTGGTCATCACAGCCTTTAGAATTACTACTTTAATCACTCCATGACTAATGTAAAGCAGACTGACTGGAACTTCTATAAGAATGGCCATGCACAAGCAATAGTTGTTCTGCCCACTAAACAAAAGTCAAAGTATTAACTCATACTCAGTTATATTTGGAAGGTTACCTGTGTAACCATATGGACTAGAATTATATACATATAATGTGTGTGTGTATATAGTGTAAAACATATAATAAGATTAAATTCAAGAGTAGATGCTAAAAAAGTTGATTATATTACTGTATGTTTCATGGGGATGGGGGCAGGCAACTATTTTAAGAATGTTTAGGTTTAAAAAGTTTGCTTTACCAATTTCTGTATCACTCTGCCTTTAAATGAAAGGAATCCCCAGGATAACAACCAAACAAGAAGCAAAATGAATACAGTGAAGCAGGGGGGAAAGAGAGTAAGAAATAGGGTTTGTGACCCTTTGTTAATAATGTGAAAATATACATTTGGATTATCATAGAAAAATTTGAAATAAATTGCATATATTAAGGTGAATTAAAAATGATTTAATCTCTCTTTATTTTGTGACATATACTTGCCTCTTTTGCAACTAGCTCTGTGCATCTAACAGCAAAGCAAATTAATTTTATCCCATCGATTTCTATCTAAGGTAATAGAGGTTTTGCCTGAATAAGTTATTCAGTAAGTTATTGAATAAAAGTTGAATCATTTTACCCAGCTGGCAATTATTATTACTAAACTGATGAATATATTTTGCTTGGACTTTTTCTTATAATACGTGTATACATATAGTTGTAAGTAATATTAACAAGTGATTCTGTTATAAAAATCGTAATTATATTAATTAACATATATATAGATTTGGAGCAGGAAAGGAAAAAAAACTCTAGAGCCTTTTAAATAAATAAATTTGCTTACATAATTTATGTCTTTGGAATTCCTTGTTTTTTCTGTGAATCACCTATAAAAGTGACCCAGATATAAACAAGTAATAAGCCTTATTTATCATTATTTTATTTTCACAGACAATTCTTCATTAACCTCCACCATCGTTAATGGCACTGTTGCATGCCAACCACTTTTAAAATTATTAGAGCTTAAGAAATCCTGTGAGCTAATGAAAAGGAAAACTGAAGGAAAAAACTGAGAGAGACCAACATCATAATTCATATGTTCCAAGCAATTCAAATGTTTTCTCCTCTTTTAACATATAAAGAATAATACGAGGAGGAGAAAAGCTACCACCTGTGTTATTTTAATTTTTGTTACACCAGTTGATAACAAACCAATTGCCTGTAACCAATTGCCTGTATCCAATATTTTAACTCGGTAGCTCCAAATCGGTATAGCCAGGACTAAACGATGAGTGCTAAAGTGCAATCCAAATTCAACTCATACAACTTATAATCATCTTCCTGAATTAATAACATACAACTTTCCCTGAAAGTGGGCCTGATCTTGCACACTTTAGCTTAATTGCAGAAAGATAATCAGGAGTTTTGCTAAATTCATGTTGATTTATGGCAATGTCTGAAGCACCAAAATAATGTTCTGATTTTCCCAATGATAAGAAAAATATTTTCTTTGTTTGTATTCATTGTATTGTGAACACAAAATTCTGAGTCACATTAATGGTTGTAAAAAGAAAGTGGGACTGAACTCAAAAAATTATGCATTCCTTTTATGTCATTTGCTGTTAACGCAGTTTGCAAACTCAGAGGGTTTTTTGGTGTCATCATTCATGTTGGACAAGCAGACGGCAGTCACCAAAAATAGCTTTTCCCATCTCTAAGCACAAATATGCCTTTAGGTACTGTATAAATAACAGCAATATACAGATTTAGAAATGCATATAGAGATGCAAGATATGATCAGCAAACGGATTTACTTTCCTAAAAACTTCCAGATGCACAACACTACATTGCATGATATGGTAGTTGATGCTAACATTGAATGCTATTCTTAGTGGTTAAAAACACATTTTAAATAAGATTGGAAGAAAGATAATATGCTTTATAAGAGCTGCTGCCTATACTAGCCACAGGCTTTGTTCCAAAACCGAGTAAGTGAATATTCTTATATTGCAAATCTTCGTATTGAGGTTTACTTAAGATGCAATGTGCAAGTTGTGGTGTAAAGAAACCCAGTGGGATTTGTATAACACATATCTGTGTCAGTAAATATGTTGTGCGTCTCTGGTCATATACAATTTGGAAGAAGAACAACTTAGCAATTTGTTTCTCGAATCTTTAGGAATCATCAATCTCTCTTTTGTTTCTAAATGTACCCCGGGTTGTAAAAGTTCTCATATATAGTTAGAGAATCACTTTGCAATATGCTATCAAAAATGTGACCAAAAAATCCTATAATCAGCATTCTTCAAACAAAGATTTCTTTGAATGACATTAGAGCAGGTGCTAGTATTTTAAGAGACTGTGACAATCTCTGTTATGATAGAAAATGAACTAATCTGTTTAGACAAGCTGGAAAAGTGTGACTGGATATTCAGTGACATTCAGCAAATTAATACAACCAACAAATATTTTTCTATCACCCCACTATATATCACAACAGCTGAAATGGAGAAATTAAAATCTCTGCTATCCCCCCTACCTGTATTTGTAGCATAATACTTTTCTATAGTACCAACTTTTTGTTTTCAAAATATATTGATCTGAAAAGGGTTAAATAACTAAAATAAATCCTCTCCCAGGATATGAGCACATGAGACTTAGAAAGTCCACTGCCCCTGAGAACATTTGAGGTCCTACTGGATTTCCATGGCAGAATCCTATATCACATAAATAGCACTTACCCTGTTATATAACAGCTGTTTTTGGCATCTACCATTTATTATACCATTAAATGGGCACTGTAGATATACAAGCTACATGCCAGTGAGCATGCATAGCAGGCTGTGCTCTGTCTAACAGATATGCAGATTTGTACAGACATACCTGAGTGAGTTTAAGTTGAAAACTTGAAGCTGGACAAAAACTGGTGACCATGGGGTGTTAGATACCAGAAGGGTCCTCTCATGTTTCAGCCCTGGGCACTTACCCCAGTAGGGGTACACCTATGTCCTAGGCTCCTCTTCATCCATAGGGGGTTTGAACTTTTTTCTCCAACATCCCAGGGCAGAGGTGGTTAATTTTGTTAGTCTGAAATCAAGTAGAAGGAGGGAAGGGTGCTACCTTAAGGTGCAGACAGAAGTGACAATTTTCACCTGGTCTAATAAAAAAAATCCCCAATTTTGGGATTAAAAAAATAACCCAAAATTTAACTTTTTTCTGTGATTAAAGTGAAACACCACTAGTGTGTGTGTGTGTGTGTGTGTTTGCGTATATATAGATATATATATATGAATGAAACAGCACTAGTATATATCTATACACATAGATATACTAAGATCAGCATGGATCCTGGTTTTATGTTATTATAGTACATATGAAATACAGTGGTGTTTCATTTTAATTATGGAAAAATGTAGATTTTGGATTATTTTTTAAATCTGAAATGGGGGATTTTTTTTAACAGAGAACCAGGATCCATGCTGATCTTAGTGAAGATGGCAATCACAAGAATTCATATATACTGACTAGTTTCAAACTTTCATTCACAAGTGAGTTGTGATTTAACATTTATGAAATTCAAACAAATTTACTTCCTATTTTACATGTTTGCAGCTGTTAAAAACTAATCTTGATGGTTACTTGTAAAATTGTTAACCAAAATACATTATAGACATTTACATCTTTAATAAAAAATGTATCAGTCATGCCAAGTATTTGCAGTTCATTTCATGACTGAGAACTAAACTATCCTAAAAAGTAATGAGTGTTCAGCTAAAATACAAAGCTTTCCACAAAGTATTTTAAAAAATGTGATTTATCACCAAATTCTGGACAAAGTTTTCAAAATAACTGTCTTATTTAGAAATGTGTGCATTTATACAAAATAGACAATGAACAGCTCAAACTTTCACCACCTCCCTTTACTCCTACTTCTTCGATAGCCCCTGGAACAGGACTTAGCACCCAGTTTAATATTTCCCTGTCCTAACATGCCCTTCACACTCCCCCTCATGCATCCCGCCCCACAACTCCTCTGACCCCTGCCTGTGCTGGAGACAACCACACGAAAATACGAGTTCAGTTGACAATGTTTAGCTGGGTACATGACATCATTCTATGTTTCACTATTCCAACCCTCTGTCCACAAACTGGCAAAGTAGTCAGCCAGCATGTCTTGCATCTGCAGTGCCAGATGACTGGCCTCCATTTGATAATTTACAGATGTGGCACCTGTAGGAGCTGGAGGCCACTCTGCTTTGATTGGCAGGGTCTGGCAGATGTTGTCATCTCTGCATCACTGTTGTCCATTGCTATATTTATGGGGCAAGCTCAGTGAATATCTTCACAGAGGTGGCCTTAGACTTGCAGTTTCTGCTGCTTAAGCGTGGAAAAGTTTGCATGTCCCTGCTTGTCATCCCAGTTGACCATGGTAGTCTATTCCCTCAGTCAAACCTCATCTCCCTCACCAAGAGATGCTGCTCCATAGCTTGGAGTCACCACTTCCACATCTGCCCAGCCACAATGTTATCTCTTGCAGGCAAAACATCCTCTTGGTGGCAGCTACTGTTCCAGGTTAGGATTGATATATGGACCTGGACCACTAGGTTTTTTGGCAGTGAGCACATGTATGAGCTTCTCCCACTGCTTATCCCTTGAATGGATGGATGAAGTCATGACAGTCATCAGAGTACACCAGTGTCACCTTTTCTGTTCAAGCTCATTTACAAATTCACAAAGCTATCCCAGCAACATCTGCTATGACCGCATGCAGATCAATACTGGCTAATGGAGGTAGAAGGTCCACATCATGATAACAGTAGCAGCACAAATGTAGAGGAAATTGAGCCAGGCAGCAAGGGGTACAAGCTTTGCAGTGACTCACACCAAGATTCCTCCCTTAAAAATATAACCACCCATAATTTGAACAGCCAATAGACACTTTTTGTGGTGTTGGCAGAGGCAGGGTAGCCTATGGACACTTCACTAGTGCAAGGTAGACTGAGATGTGAACTTGGTTGGGCCACCTGTAGACAGGAGCAGGTTCTAGCACCCTGTAGTTTTCAGACAAGCTATTCAGCCACTCTTTAAACCGCATTGTAAGGAGAGGTGAAGGTGAGGTGAAGCAGGTTCAAGGATAACTATCTCACTCACAGTCCTTCAGTGCCCTTTCACAATCTCACAGACATTTCCCAGTCTTTATTCCCCTAGGGCAAACTCCTTTCCACCAGGACACAATCAATGTAAACACAGAATACTTTAAATAAGTATCTTTTCTATACACTCCTGCAATATCCAGTCTTTTGACACACTCTCAGTCTCTCCCATCTCACTGTCCTCTTCACAGCCTCAGGCCAACTGTCAGGATAAACACACTCTGAGCATGGTCCCCAGGCTCAACATGAGCTGAACCACCATCTCTCCCTCTCGACTGTATGCTTACAGGCTCTCAGCTGACACGCTCCCAACTGTTTGCCTGGCCCTAGCTCCTCTCCCTAGGAGTCGAACTTTCCCCTTCTGGTTCCTTCTGCAAGTCTCTTTTCCTGGAATCAGGTATCCAGGTTGTAGCTATATTGTTCAAGAGGCAAAAAGAAATCAGGACTCATGGCAGAGGTGATATATTTTATTAGACCAGCTAGATTTTTGCAAACAAAATTCTTTAATTGCAAGCTTTCAGGCAAAAACAAACAAATGAACTGTTCCAAGCAGGAGATTTTTACCGCACCTTCAACTCTTCTATGAAATATGAACTTTCATTTCTACCAAGGAGAACTTTTACAATCTTTTCTCCTATGCTTGGAGAAAGGCATTTGTGCCCTTTCAGCCTTCACACCTTACACCCCTTGCAATCATGCCTGCAGACTGCCCCCAGGCTCCCTGAGCTGGAAAATAGCGACACTGCTACATAAGGATACACCAATCCTGCAATTTCATCATTCTGAGACAAGTTATGACACAACTGGTCCAACAACAAATGTGATGTCTCTTTATAGCCTTACTGTGAGAGAAAATCTGTTTCAGATTTGCCCTGTAAACAAACAAACTCAGTGTATCTTTGGCAGAATGTATGTTCTTTGGTGAAACAATGCAAAATCAGGGCATTCCTTCATTCCTTTACTAGTAAATTTAACTGATTAAGAGAAGCTTCATTTCTTGCTACAATAAGTGTCCTGATATCACTGTTTGAGAGTTTATGAGTGGTTTTTGAGTAGTGATTTATTCAATGTAAATCAAATTAACCAGTGTTCTACCTGCTTGTGGTGTTCAGCATGAAGTATCTCAAAACTGAATCTCAAGCCACATCCATATATATAAAATTACATTTTAATCCAGATTTAAGAACTCAACTTCAAACTTCTGTTTTAAAAATGTTAAACTAAGGGTCTAGGATGGCAACACAAGAAAAATGGTGGATGAAAAGCTCTCATTAACTTTGGATGCAGAGACAGATGTATTATAACCTAAAAATTACAAGCATCTATTTCTTTACTTTCAGACACTCACCAACTAATCATAGATCACAGTCCTTTATATTTGATTTTAATAGCATCGAGCTACCACAAATTAAGGCTTCTGTTAAATCTTTTCCCTCCAATATGATCTTCATTAGTTTCTTTATTTTTGTTATCAGTTTTAATCTTAGACTACAAACTTTTTTCTGTATCTGTGGATATCTCTTATAAACCTATAGTAAAACCATAACATTAAAATTAACAATTAATTAAAGTACTAATCTATAATATATTAGTACTTCCCAAACTGAGCACCTTCCTGTGCAAATTAGAGAGCTTTTTTTGTTTCAACTGTTAGTCAACCACAACAGAAAAAAAAAGACTCAGGCATTTCCATAACTACTATAAATATTGAGAAATGGGAAAGAAAGAATTCTGATAATTGTTCTCCTATTTATACTAAAGCACTGTTCCATGTTGACTTCTTGATCAGTATCCAGTATAACTGTAGGCAGGTTAGCTGGATCATTATTATTGGATCTGTAAGAACCCTCAGTAAATTATGATTCCTTTATTCTAGTCTGTAATGTCACTTCCAGTCCTCTATCAATATTTCAATTTTAATTAAAAAGTTCTGAATGCATAAATTAAATAGAAAAGAAAGAAATGTTATGTAATTGAGCCTTTCAAAAACAAACATGGAGCAGCACACAAAATACTATAGACAGGAAATCAGAATTTCTTCTAACAATAAAATATGAGTACTTAGCTAAGTAGTGCGCTGTAGGTAGCACTAATTCATTAACACATACTGGATGCATTTACACATGCAAGTAATGAATCGCCATATGCCTCTGTACATGCACCCATCAGGAATGTCCAGACAAGTGTGGTTGTGTGGTATGTGGCGCCACAAACATGTTTGTGCACCACATACCGCACAGTCTGGTATACTCCATGCTGCAAGGGAGTGCTGCCCGAATGTGCACTGCTCTGTTTTGTTTTGTTCTTCTGTGGATTTTTTGACCTCTGGATATCCAGGGGTGAAAAAAAACACAAAGGAAAACAAAAAATGGAGCAGAGCACTCTCGGGAAGCATGCCCTACTGAAAAGTAGAGCTGAGCAGCTTGGAGTTGTACTGCAGCTGCCAGCCAGGCTCCGCACAGCAGAGTCGCCACAGCTGCAGCCCCAACAGGCCCCCAGAACCCCAGGTAAGGCTTCTGGGGCTAGCACAATGCTGGGCCCAGCCTCCACTGTCACAGTGGGGTAACTTGCCATGTGCCAAAGTGCACATGGCACGGGCTGACCCAGAGACAAGTAGCAGTGGTGCAAGGTTCACAGCCACTACTTGTCCCTGGGGAAACAAACATCCATGCACATCTGGACATGTCCATCAGGAGCAGTTTAGTATAGGGCTGCTCCATTCCTCCTCTGCCCTACTGCAACCATCAGGGGAGCTCTAGGAAATACTGGTAGGGAGCATGGAGGTTAGTTCTGATCTCCACAGTGTGGGAGAGAGTTCTCTATGATGCTGAGTACCTGCCTTTCCCTGCCTTATGTAGATTGGCACCACTATATATATATTAGAGGCATTTCATTTTAATCATAGAAAAATGTAGATTTAGGGTTACTTTATATATATATATATATATATATATATATATATATATATGTAGAGAGAGAGAGAGAGAGAATCAGAGAAAACCAGGATCCCCGGTGATTAGAGTTTATATAGTAGTGATGTTTCATTTTAATTCTGGAAAATTGTGGATTTTAGGTTACTTTTTTTTAAATAAAAAAATTGAGATTTGTTTTTTTTTTTTAATCAGAGAAAACCAGGATCCCTGCTTATCACAAACAGGCTTTTTAGAAATCAGTTTCATAGATTGCATAGACATTAGGACTGGAAGGGACCTTGGGAGATCATTGAGTCCAGCCCCCTGCCTCAAGGACAGGAAGTCATCTTGGGTCAAAGGATCCCAGCAAAATAAGCATCCAAACACTTCTTAAAGGAGTCCAGAGTAGATGCTTGCACCACTTTTGGAGGGAGTCTAGTCCAGGCCTTGGGGGCTCAAACAGTAAAGTTTTTCCTTATGTCCAGCCTAAAATGGTCTTGAAGGAGTTTGTAACTGTGTCATCCCTTGGGGCTCTCTGGTGAACAGGCATTCCCCAGATCCTGATGCACACCCCGTATCTACTTATAGACTGCCACCAGGTTACCTCTGAACCAGCACTTTTCCAGGCTGAAGAGTCCCATGGCTCTCAGTCTCTTTTCATAAGTCCTATACTCTGATTATAAGGCCTTTTCCTCTGATCATGAGCATAACTCTCCTCTGGACTCTCTCAAGCTTCTCCACACCTTTCTTGAATTGTGTAGCCCAGAATTGGATGCACTACTTCAGCTGCAGCCTCACCAAGACTGAGTACAGCAGGAGGATGATATCCTGAGATTTACTTGAGAAGCATCTATGGATATGAGCCAGAGTTTGTTTGCTTTACCAGCTGCGATATCACATTGGTGGCTCATATACATCTTGTGATCAATCATGACCCCTAAGTTTCTTTTGGCCATGGTGCTAGTGAGCATAGTACTGCCAAGCCTATAAGCATTCTATGGTTCCTTTTCCCAATGTGGAGTACCTTAAATTTGTCGGTACTGAATGTTATTGGTTTGTATCTGCCCACTTTTTGAGCCTATCCAAGTCAGCCTGGATCACGAGCCTATCCTCAGGTGTGGATGTTCTACCCCAAAGTTTGGTGTCATTGGCAAACTTGGCCCATCCATTTCTGACACTGGTATCCATCTTGTTGATAAAGACATTAAAGAAAACAGGTCCAAGGACAGAGCCTTGGTGGACACCAGTAGTCATGGAATGCCATGATGATTCACTTTCATTAATGACTACACTCCGAGTCTGGCCTCAGATCCAATTCCCCAGCCATGACTGTGATGTAGCCAAGGCCACAGTTGGCCAATTTTTCCAAGAGGAGATTGTGGGACATCAGATCAAAGGCTTTTTTAAAGTCCAGCTATATGATGTCAATCTCTTCTCCCTTGTCCAGGTGATATGTCACCTGGTCAAAGAAGGAGATGAGATTGGTCAGGTAAGACCTAACCACAAAAAACCCATGCTGGTTATTCCTCAGGATGTTGCCGTCATCCAGCTTGTCAAGAATGGTCTCTTTGATAATTTTTTTGCAGAATCTTTCCGGGGATTGAGGTCAGGCTGATTGGTCTGTAGTTCCCCAGATCTACTTTCCTCCCTTTCTTGAAGATGAGCACCACATTGGCCTTCTTCCAATCTTCAGGTACTTCACCTGAACACCAGGAGTTTTTGAATATCTTTGCCAGTGGCTGGGCAATGACTCCTGCCAGCTCCTTAAGTACTCTGGGGTGTAATCTGTCAGGACCCACTTACTGACTTGAAGGTGTCTAGCCTCTCAAGGTGTTCCTTTAGTAGGTCTACACTGATGCTGGGTACAAATTCACCCTTAACCTGGTCATCCCACATCATGCTCATTTCCAAAGGTGTCTAGCCTCTCAAGGTGTTCCTTTAGTAGGTCTACACTGATGCTGGGTACAAATTCACCCTTAACCTGGTCATCCCACATCATGCTCATTTCCATCATCCCCATTTTCAAAAAAGGGAGGAAGGAGGACCCAGGAAACTATAGGCCAGTTAGTCTGACCTCGATCCTGCATAAGCTTTTTGAGAGAATTATCCTGACACATGTCCACGAGGGGCCAGCAGGGGAGGTTATGCTTAGGGGCAACCAACATGGGTTCATTAGAGGCAGGTCCTGTCAGACCAACCTGGTGACTTTCTATGACCAGGTCACAAAATCCTTAGATGCAGGGATAGCAGTGGACATAGTCTTTCTGGACTTCAGGAAGGCCTTCGACACTGTGTCTCACCCCATTTTCATTAAAATACTAGGGGACTGTGGTGTCGACACCTATACAGTCAAATGGGTCCCTTAGTGGCTGGAGGGCCACACCCAGAGAGTGGTGGTGGAAGGGTCATTTTTGACCTGGAGGGATGTGGGCAGTGGGATCCCCCAGGGCTCGGTCCTTGGACCCACGCTGTTCAACATCTTCATCAGTGACTTGGACGAGGGGGTAAAAAGCACCCTATTCAAATTTGCTGACAACACTAAGATGTGGGGGGAGGTGAGCATGCTAGAAGAGAAGAATAGGCTGCAATTGGACCTAGACAGGTTACAGGGGTGGGCAGATAAGAACAGGATGGGTTTCAACACTGACAAGTGCAAGGTGCTACACCTGGGGAGGAAGAACCAGCAGCATACCTACAGGCTGGGGAACTCCCTTCTTGTCAGTGCAGAGGCAGAAAAGGATCTTGGAATCATTATTGATGCCAAAATGGACATGGGCTGACAGTGTGGGGATGCGGTCAGGAAGGCCAACCACAACTTTTCATGCATCCACAGATGCATCATGAGCAGGTCCAAGGAGGTGATCCTCCACCTCTATGCGGCACTTGTCAGGCCACAGTTGGAGTACTGCATCCAGTTCTGGGTGCCACACTTCAGGAGGGATGTGGACAGCATAGAGAGGGTTCAGAGGAGAGCCACCCGCATGATCAGGGGGCAGCAGGGGAGGCCCTATGAGGAGAGGCTAAGGGACCTGAACCTGTTCAGCCTCCACAAAAGAAGACTGAGGGGGGATCTAGTGGCCTGTTACAAACTAGTCAGAGGGGACCAGCAGGCATTAGGGGAGTCCCTGTTCACCCAAGCACTACCAGGAGTGACTAGAAATAACGGTCACAAGCTGGAAGAGGGTAGATTCAGACTAGACATCAGGAGGCGTTACTTCACAGTCAGGGTGGCTAGGACCAGGAACCAACTTCCAAGTGAAGTGGTGCTGGCTCCTACCCTGGGGGTCTTTAAGAGGAGGTTAGATGAACACCTTGCTGGGGTTGTTTGACCCCAGTACTTTTTCCTGCCGTGGCAAGGGGTCGGACTTGATGATCTGCTCAGGTCCCTTCCTACCCTACTAACTATGAAACTATGAAACTATGCTAAGCAGGGTGGTCCCTTTGGGTTGATGAAAAACCAGTGCAAAGTAGCCATTAAGTAGGTTAGCTTTTTCCTTGGTGTTGGTTGTCAGTTGTCCCATTTGGTTTAGAAGGGGTCCAGTGTCACCCTTGCATTCCTTCCGACTCCCCACATAGCTATAAAAGGGCTTTTTATTGTCCTTCATATGTGTAGCCAGGTGGAGTTCTGTTTTAGACTTGGCTTTTCTGGTTTCCTCCCTACAGGTACGGACCAGTGCAGAATAATCCTCCTTTGTGGTGATTCCTACCTTCCATCCTTTATAAGTCTCTCTTTTTTGAAGTAGGAGGTCCACGAGTTCCCTGCTGAGCCAAGGGAGTTGCTGTGCCCTTTTGCTACCTTTCCTCTGAGATGGAATAGTTATCCCTTGTACTTTCAGGATTGCTCCCTTAAGGAGTGACCACTCCTCTTGGACTCCACTCTCTATTGAGTCATGGCCCCTTAGGGCCTCAACAACAAACCTCCTCAGCTTATCAAAGTCAGCTTTCCTAAAGTGAAGGATTTCTGCATTGCTGACTGACTTTCCAGCTTTGTGATGGAAGGTAAAAGTGATCAGCTCATGGTCACTGTCTCCCAGCTTTCCTTCAGTTTTCAGGTTGCTGACTAGATCATCCCCTTTAGCCAATACCAGGTCCAGCAGTGTTGGTTCATAGACTTATTGGGTCAGGTAGAGCTTGTCCACGCATGTGAGGAAAGTTTGCAACTGATCAGATTTGGCCAAGTGCTCTTCCCATGAGATGTCCAGGTAGTTGAAGTTTCCCATGACAACCATGAACCGAGAGTGTGTAGCCTCAGCCAGTTCCCTGGTGAATTCCTGGTCAGGCTCTTATTCCTGGTTAGGGGCCTGTAGTAGACTTCTACCATTGTGTCCCCTGTGCCTTGTTCCCCACATATTTTAACCCAGAGGGTCTCTACTTGCCCTCCCTGGGTGTCAATGTTAGTTTGCAGGGATGTGTAACTGTCCTTCACAGAGAAATCTATTTCCCTTCCCCTTTTATCTGCATGATCTCTTCTGTACAGGGTATAGCTGTCTATACTTGTAGACCAGTCATAGGTGGAGTCCCACCAGGTCTCCATTATTCCTATGAGATTATACTCATTCTTGTTTAGTAGGAGGACTAGTTCTTCCTGTTTGCTCCCCAAGCTCCTGGCATTGGAGTACAGACATGTAAGTGTCCCATTGGAAGCCCTAGGCTTCCTTGCATGCCCAGGAGGACACCATTCCAGGGCTGATGTTGGGGTGTGTAACTTCAGAGGAACAAGCTTGTTAATGTACTGGACCTTGGTTTGTGCCCCAGAGGGGGGTCTCAACTGTCATGTCTTTGCTGGAAAATCAATTTTGATGGGGAGGAAGATGGTTTATCCCCTCCCCCTGATACCTTCCTCTGGTCATTCTAGTTGTCCTTCCTGCTCGGGGCTCCGCCTCCCCTACACCCCACCTAACACCAACCAAACATGTTGTTGCTTGGGCCACCAGGATTATAATGGTACACCCTTTTGGGTCTTAGACCCTTAGCTTTACTATGGCAGAATCAAGATGTTATTTGACTCGCTTGATCATGAATGCACCTTGCCTTGCTTATGCATCTGTTTGGTCACCGACTGTCATATTTCCTGGCATCCCACTCTCGACTCACGTAGTATACTTGTCATGGGTTGGTTGTTTGCTGGTACCTGCTCCCTCTGGTTCTGTTGAGATCCAGTCTGTGCTGTGGAGCTCTGTTGCCCATGGAGTCTTCTCTGATGAATTATAGAATTGCCTCTGGCTCTGCCTCTTCAATGAAACCCCTTCCTGAACTAGCCACCGTGTCCCGGGGCTGGGATCATGTTCACTATCTGAACCCTCTGGGCTAGATGAGGACCTCACTTCCAGTCCTCCCTTCTCCTTCCCTGCTGGAGCAGGGTTATCCTGGCTTCAGTGTTCCAGGCCACGAATCAGCCCCGGCATGCTGTTATAAAGTATACCTATGCTGACATAGGAGCCGATCCTGGCTAGTTCCGATTCAGCAGTTATTTTTCTTTTCTTTCTTCACTGCAGTGGCTGGGAGCACCATGGTTTCACTTTCACTGTGCTCTGCTTCCAGCGTTGCATGCCACCAGTGCCTCGTCTCATCTGATGGAGGTAAGTCTTTTCCACAGAGTGGAACATTTGTTGTTTCTCTGGGCCATTATTCTAATGCTTATCTACTTTATCTATAACCCATGTCCCAAAAGAAAACCTCTAAATACCATTTTCTAGCCATCATTGATGTTCAAAAGCCTAAGACCAGGTTTAATTTCTCTGAGCAGGCTCCTTCACCAAGGCAGTGGCCTGCCTAACCATTTTAGGATTCAAATTGTGCCTGTTAGATGTCTAGATCCTGAATAAAATCAATATAGATGCATCAGCACCCCCTATATATGGTTCACATTTAGATTATACACAATAGATGTAGGCAGCATGCTTCTGGAGGGTGATTCATTGATCAATATCCTACTGGATATAGGAAAGAGTAGATGAATAGACCTAGTATTGACCAAGACTGTGGGCATATACAGGTGTTCAAAAAAACTTTGAGAATGATTATGAATTTTTTTTTTTGTCTCCCAGTTAAAAAACATACTAGTGTTTCAGGGTCAGGGAGCTACTAAATATCCTGCACTGTTGACAGTGCACAGCCAGGAGTGTGGGGCAAGGAGGGGCTTTGTTTTCATTCAAATGCACCTTGCTGGCTCCCCTGGTTGCTGGAGGATGCTGGGAGAAGCTGAGCACACAGGACAGTGCTGATTCACTGACCACCCCAGGGGACCATGCCTCTTTGGGGAATGCCTGCCAACAGTACCCCCTCCCTCTTTTCCTTCCTATTGTGAGGCTCAAGGATGTTGTGTGCCAAACTGCTATGCAGATGCATGGGACTCCTCACCTCTCAAAAGCAGTGGAGTGCCCACCAAATTTAGGCCCCTTCCATAATCCAAATTTAGGCTTATAAGTAAGTGGGTAAATTTTCAGAAGTGCTGATAATCATGGAACCTGGGAAAGTGTAGCATGTACTTTAAAGGATCAAATTATAAGTGTGATATTCAGTGGTACTAGAGCTGGATAGTTTTTCCATTCTGAAAATATTTTGGAGATTTAAAAAATCCTACCATTCCATGTTAGTTACTTAATGATACTCTTTCAAGATCAGTGGGTACATCTACACAAGATGCTTAACTTTGCTTAGCAGTCTATTGCAAAGTAAGCATGTGTGTGTACACTTGGTGCATCTCCTTCAAAGTAAACCTCCCTAATACCAAGTAAATTTGCTACCTGCAAATGCAAGTAGTGAATTTACTTGGCATTAGTAATGACAGCGTAGCACTCATGTAGATACCTGATTAGGAGCAAAATCTACTCCAAGTCTGCTGTCGGCCAGGGGGAGGGAGATTGCTCCTTGCCCCTGGGAGCTGACTGGTGCTGGGGCAGGGTCAACCACAGAAGCCTGGGTGGGGACTGTGTTTCCCTGCCCCAGCATCAGGGCGTTCAAAGTCCCTGAGGACAAGTGGGGAGTGGAGACTGGGAGATCCTTATCTCCCAGCCCCACTCCACCATCGCAATCATGAAGTGGTGCGCTTCTTTTTGGAAGGAAGTACTAAAGGAAGAACTAAATGTAAAAGGAGGTACTAAAAGATGGCACAGTAACAACTGTTACTGTGTTGTCTCCATGTCACAGTTATTTTTAGCTGCTTTGTCACTGTATTGATGTGCTATAGCGAGGGAACTCATCACTATGCTGACGTAGTGGCGGATCATGGTTTGTGCTCACTGATGCTGACGTAGCATCTCGTGTAGATGCACCCACTTTGCAGTATCTTTCTGCACAATAAATCTACACTGGAGTAAATGCATATGTAGAAGTGCCCAGTGAGAAGAAACATACAGAGCACTGAGATTAGTGCATTTCATCAAATATAGAACTGACTTCTAATCGCTAATTTACTTGGCTCAGACTTGGTTCTCCTATATTAGCGATACCATAATAACCCAGCTGTAACTTTTCTGGGGGATGTTTCTCTCACCATCATTTGGTAAAGCAGTTCTACTTCGTATAAACTAAACACTCTATGAAATAATATCTTAAACCTTGGTTGCCCACAACCAGACACTTGCTCTAATCCCAAACATAGAGCCTATCATGTAGCTGACTAAAATGTATCTCCACAGTATATAACATTACACATCCTGGTGCCCAAAAAACCTGTGTAAAAAAATAACCGAGTGATGCACGCAGGGGCAGTGTGTGCCACCCAAAACTGGAGCCTGGCCAGCTGGAGGCATGCTTCAGCTGCCAGTCAGACTCCAAGTGATAGGATCACCACTGCTACAGTCCCAGGACATCCCCAGGATCCCAGGTAAGCCTGTGAGCCCAGTGCTGGCCCCAGCCTCCTCAACCCCACCCGGATCACGGCACAGGTGTTTCCTGAGAACAAGTAGCAAGATGTGCTGCTGCTTCTTGTCCCCAGAGAAACAAATGTCCCTGCTTGTGTGGATGCCACCAGTCGTAGCAAATTAATAACAAATCTGCAAGTGTGACAGTGGAATAGTGGAATAAGTGGGATAGTGGAAGAAGTTAACAACATTGGGTATAGCAAGTAAGTGTCTGGTCAGATGTGAAGGGAATAAGAGAATTTTTTTTTTTTTTTTTCCTCAGAAACCATATTTTTTCTCAGAAACTTGTGAAGTTGATGTAATTTTAGAGACCAGGAAAAGCTGGTTGAATGACTTTTCCATGGTTCTATGGGGAAAAAATACAAACTAGGCAGGTGACAGAGCCAAAGCATGCCCTATTATGGAAAAGTTGTGTTGGACCATTCAAGCAATAAACAATAGAGCTGCTGAAAAGAGAATAAAAAAAGACAGGACGGAAGTACCTTGCAGTTCTCCCAATATATTATGGTGAACAAACATTTTGCTTTTGTGTATTTATAATGCTCATTACCAAACAAGTCTTGAATAATAAAATCTTCAGTTAATACCAAATCTGGCCTTATTGGAAGGTGAAGAGTGGATTCATATGCAACATGTGAAGGTACTGTGCAACATTCTCACCCCATCTTTGAGTCAAGCCTCTTCTTTGGTGCACTGTCCTATTAGAGAACAAGATTTCTTGATTTCACTGCCAAAGCTGAATTTTAGTTTCTCCATTGTTTGTACTTAATGGAATGGATGCATAAAAACAACAGGAAAAAGACTCTTGAAAAATAAAGAACATTTTAACATTTACTATGAAGCTACAGGATTTTAACAGGTTACTTATTTGCTGTTAGAGGCACATTATAGAATAGACTTTAAAGAAACAAGATTTTTCAACTATTCTGCTTTTTACATCTTGTTTTGACAGGTAGTAATTTTAGGACATAAAATACACATTTTAATTTTAACTTTAACTTTAACTTTTATCTTTAACTTTTAACTTTAAATGAAAGAAAGAGGTTTTCCCTTTAAATTCCTGAAGTATGTGTAACAAATAATAATTATACATATTGTTGTACAACAGAGTATTATGTATCCCACAAACTTAATGTTTCAAATATGTGTGGCTTGCTTATATTTTTGAGTAATTAAAGGTGAGAGATAACCTCTGGCCCTACAAGCTTATGCATGGGTGTATGTGTGTGTGTGTGTTTGTGTGTATATTTATAAATATTTATATTTATGTCAACACACACACATTTATACATCAACAATCTATGTAGTTGAACTAAATTTCCCTTTTTCTCAACCTTCTGGCCAATGATTATTTCTTACCTTGAGTCATGGAAAATTATGAAGTCACCTGTGTTATATATTTTATGTTTGTGAAATATCAAGTGAGAATGGTATTGAGGCCATCTGTAACATTTTTCATCTAAGCATTAACTTATTTTTAGTCTTTTTTGTGTACACTCATCACCACATCTCACATCTCACATACGGTAATAAATTTATTTCCACAATATTTCTGAGAGACAAGGGATATTTTTGTCCTTTTTTAAGCGTGAGTCACAGAGATTAATTGACTTGCCCAAGACTATGCACAGAGACCCACATCCTGTTCAGCCTCTAAAACATTTAAGTGGTTCTTATGCAGCCTTTAAGCATCTAAGTTACTAAACATGATTGCATTCCTTCTCACACAGAAACTGAAAATCCATTGAGATGTTTAGATTCTTTGTACATCTCCATTTTGACCTAAAAGATCCCTAGACTTTGGGTACTTCACAGGATAGGAAACAATACAGAACAACCACTTACATATCTACCTCCATGTAACTCATAGTATAAGCCATTTCTTTCTGAAAAAACAAATAAACTGCACATAATTTCATGATTCCTTAGTTAGAGAAAAATCAGGTTGAGTGACTTCGTTCTAATAAGACTGTCCAGATTTGGCCATGATGACCAAAAGGATCATTAGAAGGCATGAATGTTGGGTCTTCTTTTAATGCAAGCACCTGCTTAGGTTTTCACATGTTTAGGTGCCAACTTTTGAGTCAGGCCCTATATTCACTCTTGCTGTCAATGGGTACAGATCCATTACATTTACTAAAACTGTTCCTTCAAGCCAAAGCTGATTTTGGCCCAGGTAAACTGATTCAGAGAAAAGACTGAGAATGCAGACACACAGCCATTCTATTTAAAACCTGCTTTTGTTGAGCACCTTAATTGCAGTACATTAATTCAGCTACTCATGAAGTAGACCATATGACTTTTGTCATGGGACTTCCATGATGAACCTAGCTTTTTTTTAATAATTAAAATCTACAACATATAGCATTTTAGAAATGTTTGGTAATAATCAGTGCTCCACAAGCTGAAATTTTGAACATTTGGAATGCTGAGACTTTGATAGAGTTCTAGTTTTATACTACATTTTTTATACTGGCATTTTTCTTCATCAGTCCATTCAAGATACCTTCATAACAGGGGCAGCATTTCATATATCAACTGGTACAGAAACCACAAGCCTTTGCCAGTTCTTTGTCATTTACAGACCATTTAAATACTACAAGTTACATATCCTTATTGACATCACATTTGAGGGCACAAACTCACAGGTATATTTCCAGTTATGGCTGATACTTCATCAAGTACATGGAAGTGTCAGCACATACTTGTTAGTATGTGTTGCACTACTTCCCCCGGCCCTGCCCAATTATACAAATTTGAGCAAGTCGAAATTAAAGCAAGAAACTGATAGTTAAACCTTTTTATTATTTCCAAATGTAGACAAAAATCTCATTAACTTTTTATTACTAATAAATAGCAGTTTCCAAAAGAGGTGCCATCATATAGTTGGCATGCTTGTTAATTGTCATTTAGTGGTTCTGCCATTTAATCTTAATATAACCACTTTATATGCCAATTAAATAGCTTATTATTTCCTTTTAGCATATTAAGAAAACACTTACAGTAATATATCAGAAATGATGGTATAGTCTGCCTTAATAGTTTCATTGAACTACATATCTGTAGGTAGGTAATTAGATAGCAACTGGGACATATATTTCACTCCTACACATTATGGAATGTAATCAGTTCATATTATAGTATAACTGGAACATTAACAGCAGTTATTATTAAGGCTACATAAGTATTTTGATTGCAAACAACTGTTTTATTTGCTCATAATCCCCCCTTCCCCCCAGTATTTACTTTCTGGATCAAAATGCTACAGGCTTAGTGTTAGAGTTATTTATTAAGTTTTGCAAAATATATGCAGCAGAGGTTGGAAATAAATCTGTGCTATTTATTTCTTTTGTTTGATTGTTTTTATCAGTTCTTTTACCAAGATGACTTGAGAGTATAGAAATATTTTTTTTGCAGGTAAACAGCCTTTATACTTAGCAAATGATGAATATTCATTTTGATTTGGATGAGTAATATGATTTTGAAATGTAGTTTCTCAGAATTCATAGGAGAAAGAGCACAGCTAGTTTAGAGATTGCACATTGTGAGGTCACAGCGTATATGGATAGGGAATGAGGCACTACAAAGTATGGTGACATTGTCTTTGTATCCTGCTATTGTACATTAGACTGTGAAAATGGTATAAATCTTAAGCATTAGGCAGGTGCACAAAACTGTACAGACACCAATTCATACCCAGTGCTGAATAAAGTATATCTCTGCAGTTCCCAACTTATATAACCTTAAGGTTATATAACCTGTGCCTTAAGGAAATGATCCTTCAGGCACAAAGCAAGACAATCCCCGTGCGAGGTAAAAGAGGGAAAGGGGCCAGGAGGCTTCCCTGGCTGACCAGAGAAATCTAGGCCAGCCTAAGGGCCAAAAGGGGAGCACATAAAAAGTGGAAACAGGGAGAGATCACCAAAGACAAATATACCTCCTCTGCTCGTGCTAGTAGGGAGGCAGTTAGATGGGCCAAAGCTACCATGGAGCTGAGGATGGCATCCCAAGTAAAAAACAACAAGAAATTGTTTTTTAGATATATAGGGAGTAAAAGGAAGGCCCAGGGAGGAATAGGACCCCTGCTAAATGGGCAGAAACAATTGGTGACGGACAGAGGGGACAAGGCTGAACTCCTCAACGAGTTCTTTGCCTCAGTGTTCCTAAGCGAGGGGCACGACAAGTCTCTCACTGGGGTTGTAGAGAGGCAGCAGCAAGGCGCCAGACTTCCATACATAGACCCTGAGATGGTGCAGAGTCACTTGGAAGAACTGGATGCCTTTAAGTCGGCAGGCCCGGATGAGCTCCATCTGAGGGTGCTGAAGGCACTGGCCGACATCATTGCAGAGCCACTGGCGGGAATATTTGAACGCTCGTGGTGCACGGGCCAAGTCCCGGAGGACTGGAAAAGGGCCAATGTGGTCCCCATTTTCAAGAAGGGGAGGAAGGAGGACCCGGGCAACTATAGGCCAGTCAGTCTCACCTCCATCCTTGGCAAAGTCTTTCAAAAAAT
>NW_005842086.1:2034738-2043839 GCF_000455745.1 Alligator sinensis | reverse complement strand
GCCTAGGAAATGACCTGCTTGGTGGAACAGAAGCAGAAAGGGATCTTGGAGTCCTAGTGGACTCCAAGATGAACATGAGTCGGCAGTGTGACGAAGCCCTCAGAAAAGCCAATGGCACTTTATCGTGCATCAGCAGATGCATGACGAATAGGTCCAAGGAGGTGATACTTCCCCTCTATCAGGCGCTGGTCAGACCGCAGTTGGAGTACTGCGTGCAATTCTGGGCGCCACACTTCAAGAAGGATGCGGATAACCTGGAGAGGGTTCAGAGAAGGGCCACTCGTATGGTTAAGGGCCTACAGTCCAAGCCCTACGAGGAGAGACTAGAGAAACTGGACCTTTTCAGCCTCCGCAAGAGGAGGAATGGCCACAAGCTAGCAGAGAGGAGATTTAGATTGGACATTAGGAAGAACTTCTTCACAGTTAGAGTGGCCAAGGTCTGGAATGGGCTCCCAAGGGAGGTGGTGCTCTCCCCTACCCTGGGGGTCTTCAAGAGGAGGTTAGTTGAGACTCAAGACGGGGTCATCTATCCCCAGCAATCTTCCTGCTTATGCAGGGGGTCGGACTCGATGATCTATTGAGGTCCCTTCTGACCCTAACATCTATGAATCTATGAATCTATTAATAACATAGTGGGCATGTCTACACATACATTTATCTGAGATCAGTTTACTTCCAAGTAAACTACTCATGAGTAAATGCTTCCAGGCTGGTGTCTACACATGCAGTATATGTGGGGCAGATTTGTTGCTAATGGCAGCAAACTGCTCCCAGTTCCTGGATCCCTGCAATGGGCTCCTACTACCACCAGGGGGAAATCTAGGCTCCCCCTGGATACTAGTCCATGGGTTAGCAAGGTGTACTGGGCCAAGAGACAGCTGTCTCCTGGCTAGGGATGGGACATTACACCCTGCCCCCAGGGGGTTTCCTGGTGTCAAGGCAGGGACAATGTCCCCCTACCTCAGTAGCAGAGAGATCCTGGCCATGGCTCCCTGATAGAGGCAGGGGACTTAGAAAGAGCTGCAGGGGAGGGGCAGGTCCTAGCTCCCTGCCCCATCTGCTGGTGGGGCAGGGGGCTGGGACCCATTCCAACCCCGCAGCTCTTTTCAAGCCCTGTGCCTTGATCACCCAATCAGGGCATGGGGCCAGGACCTGCCCCTGACTAGGACAGGTCCCAACTCGGGCTCCAGGATCACATGGTGGAGGCTGGGGATCTTGTTCCCTGCTCAGCTCTGTGAGTGCAGAGTGCAGGGTGGGGAACAGGCTCCCCAGCCCCTGCCAGCAGGAAGCTCCCAGTGCCAGCTATGCAACTGTGGGACCAGCTCTGGGAGATCCTTATCTCCTAGCCTGAGCTCCGCATTTACAGGACTCAGCCTGGGAGACCCTTATTTTCCAGTGCCAGCCCCATGACCACAGAGCTGTTGCTGGGAGATAAGGGTCTCCCAGTCTGATCCCTGTGACTGTGAAGCTTGGGCCGGGAGATAAGAATCTCCCAGTCCCTGCTTCCCAGTTGTGGTCTCGGAGCCCCTTGGAGCTCCTTGCTGCTGGGCAAGGGGCATAGTCCTTCCCCAGGCTTTGGTGCTAGAGCCCACCCTGGCAGTAGGCAGCTCCTGGGAGCAAGGAACAATTTCTCACTCCCTGGTGGCTGGTTGACTGTGGGCAGATTTGCTCCCAGTCAGGTGTCTACATGAACATACTGCGCTGCTACTAATCGCAAGTAAATTTGGTATTTGCATATACAGGTAGCACATTTACTTGTGATTAGTGAGGTTTACTGTGCAGTAAGCCTAATGAGCACATGTTTATTGTACAGTAAACTATGCTACTTTGCAGTAAAGTATCTTGTGTAGACATTCCCAGCATCTGCAAGAGTAGGTACTAGATTCAGTGATCCATGAGGGCTGTTTCATTTCAGTGTTCCTATAAAAGAGGTGCCCCTCATTTCTGGGGTGTGAGGGAAAGGGATAGAGTAAGGACTGGAGATTTAGGATATTTGGGAATAAAATGGGTTCATTTCTGAGTGCTGCTTGTCCTGGAAAAGCTTCCTCCAAGAAAAAGGGGTAGCAATGTCTTTTAAGAATGGACAGATTCCATATTTGTCCAGTTTCCCCTAGAAGTCTATTCTATGGACATGTATCCTTAGCAGAGAATGCTTTGTCTTTAGCTCTCAACTTATTGCCATCCTGGATTCCGGCCCTTGAATTAACGTAAAAAATTGTATTTGTTGAATTATCCATAAACAGAAATCTGATGTTTTACATAGCTGCAGGTTGATACATGAAAATAGGACCAAGGTCTTAAACCGTCATTGGAATCTGACCAGTTGAGGGACCTGAGCATAAGATTTCATATATTCACAGCAGCCTATGCTACGGGGAAGGCAAGCAGCTACAATTAATGCCAGCAGGAACCTGTATCTTATGTTTACAATCAGTTTCAGATACAACACAGAAGAATAAACTAGAGATAAAAAAAAAGTTCCTCATTCAGTTGGAAGTAAAAAATAAAGTAATAAAGCTTCTAAGCAAGCTGTAGGTTGTATGTGTTTAGAAGATGGAGACAGTCTCGCTTATTTCTTCAAGTCCTCACTTAGTATCATCATTTCAATCTTGGTTGGTTTTAGCTCAAACTAGCCGCTCTTCATTCAAGAGCTAATTTCCTATATGCAGTCTCACATTTGGTGATATAAATTGAAAATGGGTTATATAGTTTAGGATCATGTGTGCTGTTGGCACCTAAGCCATTCAATCTCACTAACTCTCCCAATGGCCCTGTGTAGATACTGAACTGTATAACTACACATTAAAGTGCCCTAAATACTTGGCAGTGACTCTTCCCAGACTACTTTCTAGGAGTATTAAGACAGAAAAAAATAAATCACCATTTAGTTCTGAAATCTACAGGTAAGTAAATTGCCATTCAAGATCAGCGATATCCAGAGATCCTGGTTTTCTCTGATAAAGAAAAATCCCCAATTTTCAGATTTAAAAAAAGTAACCCAAAATCCACATTTTTTCTTGATTAAACTGAAACACCCCCTCTCTCTGAATTTCATTTTAATCACGAAAAAATGTAGATTATGGATTACTTTTTTTATTCCGAAAATTGGTGATTTTTTTTTTTTAATCAGAGAAAACCAGGATCCCTGGTGATATAAAAGACAGACCATAAGTGCATCAGCATTAATATCAAATCATCAAACTCTATGAAGAAATTACTTTACAATATATGTTGAGAAGTTTATGTTTCAATATTATATATTTGGCAGCCCTATTTAGGATTGGATGCTGAATGTCTGATTTCTGAAAGCCTTATAAATATTTGTATATCTCTGTGGTCTTAAATTGTCAGGATTTATAGCATGTTGTGAATAACTTATTAAGGCACAAACTATACTAATTTCTATATTGAATTTGTTACTACATTCTATTACAAGTATAAAACACATTAATACTTAGAGAAATAAAATGTAAAGTTTCTCTAAAATATTGTTTTTTTGGAGTCTATTAATAATGGTAATGTTGTAATCAGTTCAATAGTGAATAAGAATTTACTTCTTGTCAATATTCACTATAATATTAAAGGCTATATTACTGAACAATTACTATTTTATAATTCTTTTTACTGTTTTAGTTAAATGTGAATGAATCTATGTTCCCATAAAAAAGAAAGGGGAAAAAAAACAAGCTGTGAGAGGTTGAAATGTCAGCTAGCATCATTGCCAATTCAGGTATTCAAATGTTGTAATTTGATATACTGTTCTAAAACTCATTAATTTGATAAACTTATCCTGGTTGAGTTCATTTTTCTGACTTTTTCTGGCTTTTGACAACAGTGGGATGAAAGAGAAAATCTAGAGGTTAGACTACATAGAAATAAAAGGTTTTTGACCTCATTTGCTCACTAGCTTGGTGTTTGATAAATGAGGGAACACATTAAGTTCACTAACTGTCTGCCATCTCTCAAGTACAAAACAGAATATTTTCCTAAGCAAAAAAGAAACCCCTCCAAAGTAAAAAGAAACTTTACATTCTCCATGCAAATATATGGCATCTTCAAGTATTTCATACAAAATATTGATAGAGTTTAAAAACAGATGATCTTTTACCAATGGCTTCTGTTGTGTTTATTGTGCAGCTACACCATTCTAAGAAGTGTATGGGGAGGGCTTACATTTCAGAAGGCATTACCTTTCCCCCAACACTGCCTGGTGTGCAAAAGGGGCATCAGTTTATCCATTTCACTGAACTCAAGAACTCTGGTTACAACTGAACCTTGTGCAAGATCTACTGAAGTAAAGATGTTCATGTTTGCCTTTGAACCTCGTAGTCACATCACAAAAGTTAAAGGCAATCTGTCCTATATTTCAGAAGTGCCTCTAGATAAAATATATAACTATACACAAAACATCTATTGTTTTTCTGTAGGTTTCTTATGAGGGATCTCTCTTAAGCTATGTAAGCACATAAATGGAAAGACTGCATTATTTTAATAAGCCACATCATATTTCAAACAGCTGAGTATAGTTTTGCATTTTATGTAATCATTAAGATCTAACGAAAGCAAAAATCCCAGAGCATCCTTTCTTCCTGTCAAAGGTTAAGTACTTAAAGGTAAAATCAAGTGATTAACGAAAAAAAAATGTTCGGAAGCTGAAGGGCTCCTTAATTCCCAAGCCCACAGTGTTCATAAATATGTCATGTAGTTAACCATCTTGTTTACTATTGTTGGTTCAATGAGGAAATATTATGTGGTATCACATCAAATGCTATTCTTCATGTGCTTCTTACTGTTAGGTAATGGAAATGACCATCTGTTTACATATTACTTGCTTTTAGTTGATAGAAATATTTCGTACAGCAAACACAACTAATAAAGAAAAAATAACTAATTTCAAGTCATATTTTCTATATCTATCAAGAGCATCTATCACATAGATAAACTAGCACTTACTTTTATATATAGGTTTTATATTAGTTTTTGTACATTTTATGAATAATTTTTCTAGCTGCTACATGAGTGTGACAGTCTTTTTTTTTTTTTTACCCAGTTTGAATTTGTCAGTGAAATCTTTTTTATAAACTTAAGCAAGCTGAGTTACAAGAACAAAAGGAATTAATATGACAGTGACTTAACAGAGACAAATACTCAATTTTCATTTCCATTAAGTTAATGCATAATAATGAGTATATAATGTACCTTTATAAAAGGGATTAGAAATTGATTGCCACAATTCCATATAATTTTTCCAGCCAAGTCTGGGGATAAACCTACCAAAGGTAAGGTTCAATTTTATCTGTTAGTCACTTCATGGCTGCATACACATATTCAAATGACCTGGGAGAAGTCTCCCTGGCTTGTTTTCCTGGTAGATAAACTTACCAGAGATGCTTGAATAGATATTCAAATGCTGAGCCCCTGAAACGCAGACAACCTGCAGTGCTGATGCCGCACAGCCAAGGGGCCTACTTCTTGGTGTGTTCTGCACGCTCCCTTAGTCTGCCTGGCAATAGATAGCAGCAATGCACAGGACAGCCCTGATTGGCTGACCCAGGCAGGTCAGAGTCACCCTGTGTCTTCCTGCAGCACAATGCAAGATTCTGGAGTAGGCATGTTCTGCACTTTGCTCAGCCAGAGTAGCAGAGTCCAGCAAGTGACACACTGTCTCCTGGGAGTGTATTGTGGAGGGAGGGTATGGGAGCAAAGTACCTTAGGATGCTGAAGGACTGTACTACTAAGTAGCATGGAACAAAACACCTTAGATGCCTACATGCTCCACCCTGCTCAAATCATTGAAAAAAACAGTTAATTCAAAAGGTAGGTAGTTACTCCTTCTGCTGCCTGCATTTTGCAGCTTAGTGTTAAAGCTAAGATGATAGAGTATTACAAAATTAGTGCTGGTAACTTTACTTCCAGGACTGTAGCAAGGTCAAATACAATTGCACGTAGGTGTCTAAACACCACACCCCAGTTGTTTGGTCAACAAATAGGGCAACTCATTTGCACTTTTTTAATTCTTCCCCCAGGTAGGTAGAATGAATGACCACCAGGCTGTCAGAACTGTATTTTTGGGTAGATACATAGAAAATAACTGTTCATTCATAGCCTTGCAAAATTTCTATAATAAAAACTGTATCTCATAATTGGACTGTATCATATTCCATGCTCAAATAGGATTTCTACATAATGTGTTCACCACAACTTTAACTTGTTCTGATTTTTTGGCTCAATTTTTTTTTTTCTTGAAGCACTCTATCATTTTAGTTTGATCCTGTAACAAAAGCACTATACCCAAAACAGCATTTGTATACAATGTATTAGTTAGACTTATTGATTTTTAAGTGTTCTTTTAAAATGAAATAATATGTAAATACAGATCTGTCTTCTGAACTTATGAAAACAAAAGTGTGAAGACTGACTGAGCTTCACTATAGTGCAAAATGAAATTCAACCTCCTAATTTAAATAAATGCTTTCCGTAGTATATTACTCCTGCATGAAATAGCAGGTTTTACCTTACCCGATACATAGCATGGCTGTACAGTACATAAAGATTGTCTAAGAGTAATTTTTCATTAATGGCTAGGAATCTATCATTCAAATATTATAATTAAATTCTGCCTATAGTAAGTCTTATGGGGTTTGGCTTCTGTACAGAAACTGATCTGCATTTTAGGGGGATTTTATGATCTAATATTCATACTAGAAAAGGAAGGAAGAGAAAAATAGAGTCAACAGAGCATTAACTTAGATCTCATGTGAACCATGGGTGATTCTCCTGGAGCTGGTCCCATTTCAATGAAAACTGACAGGGCCAAGTTTCTGTATGTATGACATCTCTATCTCTCTTCATATTTTTATCTTCATTTATTAATTTTTTTCCCATCCTTCTGGCTACCTAAGCTTTCCTCAGTAAATGCAACTATTAAATGGCACTGAATAGAAATGTGAAGTCCTTAGCAACTATAATGTTTTCTGATGAAAAAAGCACTGCCACTGTTACAGTAACAGTTCTATTTAACACCCTGGGCAAGATCCATCATCAGTGTAAATAGGGTTAGCATCTCTGGACCTCCTACATATGCAGATTAAGGCAAAAAAGGTTCTAATACACCATCCTCACTGTCACACCACGTGCCTCATGTGCGTGGCAAGAAGCAAGATTGTAGGATTGCACATCAGATCCCATTACACATTATTGCCAGTGCAGGGGGAAGTGTGATCCTGGGCTCTTCCTGCACTGGCAAGAAGTAAGATCCAGCATCTGGAAACCTCATCAGGTAAGAGGCTCCCAGGGAGAGGTGACCCCAATCCACCCTCTGAGGCTGGGAGATGCAGCTGTCATGATTTCCCAGTCTCATGGTTGCATGAAATCCCCACAGCTGGGAGACTGTAGCAGCAACATCTCCCAGGCTCAGGGATGCCAGGACCATGGGAAATGGGAGATCACAGCATTAACCCACATTGGCAGCTGGCACTCTGAGTCTCAGCAGCTGTGGAGTGCTGCTGGAACCCAGAGTCAGCAACTGCTTGGACTGAGAGTCCTCTCAGATGCAAGATTCCCAGCCCTGGTTGAGCATGGTGCATCCCTGTGGCTGGGAGCCCCATCAGCTGACAGGGCTCCCAGATGCAGGGGATATCTGCTATACATGCAAATTAAAACTTGATAGCAACCAGCTATAAAGTTATTACACATTTTCAAGATCTAACTTGATAGTTGGCATGATAGGGACTTTGCACATGTAGCCCATCTCAAGGTAATTGCACAGTTAATAAGTTAATTGTGCAATGTCTGTGATATGTGATGGGGCCCCTGAACTCAACAGTAACATCTGAACTCAACATTAGTGTCCACCCTGAATTCTAATGTATATGGTTATATTCCAAATTAGATGCTTTAATGGAAGCTCTGGATTTGAACATCATAGAAATAAAGCATATGTAGGACCCTAAGATTAAGACACTTAAAATTCAGACTGCAGTAGTGTACAAAGAGTCCACACAGAAATAGTATAGAAAGAGTTATAAGTTAATCATTTTCCCAGCTGTGCCAAAGATGATGGTTAGAAACAACTGGTGTAAAACATATTGCAATCTCGGCAGAGTAGAATGGTAGGAAGACAATTTAGGAATTGTCTTGAAGAAAGAGATTCCACAGCTACAGGATGGCAGAACCTACAAATGGAGTGCTGTGGTGACAGGCTAATAGATATAAATCCCAACAGGAAATAGATAATGCACTCATAGGAGATCAAACCTCTTTAATAATGGTACCTAACACATACATGAATGATGAAAAGCACTGTTGCAGATTGCATTATAAAGGAAGCCAGTATCATCTTTACATATCTCCATTTTACAGCTGGAAGATCTGAGACAGAAGGAAGTCAAGCAATTTGTCTGAGGTCATTCAACAATCTAGTTACATAGCAGGGAACAGAACCCAAAGGCCTTTGTACACAGCACAAAATTGGCCTTTAAAGTTGCTTAAATGCCCTTTTGCACCGCTTAATGGCATTGCTGTTTTCACGTTCAGTGATGTATTCTGCTTTAAATGACTTTGGTACATAGCAAGATAAAATACCTCCAAAATATTTTAATTTGCTACCTAACCATAGGTGAGGAGTAGGAGGGGGCACAGAGGGGCACGTGTTCCCCCTGAGATTGGCCCTTGCTAGCCGGGAAGTGGGGGGTGAGGGATTGTAGGGGCACCAAGAGAAGTGCTGGCACTTCTGAGTTTGCCACCAGTACATACGGTTTTGCCACCTGCAATTCTACCAGTGGTGGCAATTGGCCGCTGGGGGACTTCCCCACACCCCCAGTCAGCAATCGACTGCTGGTGCCCCCTCACCCCAGTAGCAGGAGGCACCAGTCGCCCATGTACTTAACAAAGTGCAACAGTGCATGGGGTGCTGGAAGCCAATGTACTCAGGGCTTGGTGGGCCCCATGAAGCTCAGGGGCAGTGGGACCCAGTGGCAGCCCATGCAGGCAGGTTTCACTGAAGGGAAAAAAGCAGTGAGCCTGATTTTTTTTTTCTCCCCAGAGCCTGCCTGCCTGAGTTGTGCAGGGGGCTCAGTGCTTCCCACCACAGCTGCGGTGTA
>NW_005842086.1:1986555-2034728 GCF_000455745.1 Alligator sinensis | reverse complement strand
GCCAGGTGCCCTTGGTGGGTGCTGCCTAGAGGGCCCCCAGGCAGCTCAGGGCCCGCTTGGCCCACTGGCAGCTCACCCTCGCACCCCCGGCACCAAGGAGGCAGGTAAGGATTGGGTCCTCATCCTTGTGTACATACCATGGGGGTTTAGTTCAGTTTAATTCTCCCTAAATTGAAGCAGTATTTTTAAAAACCCTACGTTTCAATTTAGGGAGAACTAAACTGAATTAAACTTCTGTGGCATGTACAAGCAGCCCAGGTATTCTGGGTCCCAATCCAACACGTTAGCTATTGAACAATGGTCTGTAATGTCTAGAGATTTTTTGTATAAAATTAGATGCCCAGGTAGTCAAGAAGTAACTTGAAAGGAGCAAAAGTCTTCCTTTCAAGGAAGTAAATCCTAACTAGGAACTATACAGGACATTAGAACTCCAATGGATGAAGAAATCCCAGTTACCTTTTTTGATGTCAATCAAATAGTCTTTAAACTTAGTTTACAAAAAGAAGAAAAGAAATGAAAGTAGTTATTGGGAAAGAATAAAAGCAGTTGACAATAATGCCTGTTGTATTCCATGGGAAGATAAGAGTTCATTTGGCACGTAAAACTCTGTAGCTTGAACTTTCTTACTTGGCTGTTTATTTTTAGTATTTTGGTCATCTAAGAATAAAGCCAATTCTGGAAGCTGGAAAGTATTTTCTTTTTGATTAAAAACCTTTGGTGTGTAATTTCACATATACTCTTCATTCATTTTAGTTTTTCATTTCTATCTGAGCCTGAGAAGTCAGTGTGGCAGGATAGGCAAATTCCATGTTAATCTTCTGAGGAAGGAAACTGTCTCTGAGCTATTCTGTTTAATATCATTCTTTACCCCTGTTGAATACATTCTACAATCTGTGCTTGGCATAAAATAAACCTGTGGGTATACCTGGACATACAGCAGATGAATACCGCTATATTTCATTTATATTGTTTTGCCCTGACCACTTTAACCTCATGAATGTAATGAATGGAACAGATGCATGCATGACTTGACATTTTGAAGAAGGCGTCTTTTCCACTACCTCCGGGATTGGATTTTTATCTGAATCTGGCTGGATTCAGAACCAAGAAGTCCATTGCCAAGAGGGTACTTGGAAAAATGCAAATTTCTACACCTTTCTCAATGCTCTGGAGAATATGTAGCAAAGATGCCACCAATTACTGCTTGCTTGTGGAGGATACCAAGAAGGGAAAGATGTACTTTAAAAGCATTCCATTACTGGAATAACTCTTTCATAAATCAAATAAGCAATTATTAAAACTAGAGCTTTTTTGTTATTACCACTAGGAGCATATTGCAGGCAAAGACAGCCAGTAAAATTTTTTAATGAAAATGAAACAAGGAGGAAAACTATTTAAAAAAAAAAAAAAAATCCTCATGTTTGCCTAAAGCGTAACTGATTTGGCATCAGAATCGTTTTCATTTCTGTAAAACATTTGTTTAATGCCTTTTTACTAATGATTGTGCATTTATGAAAAAAGGCAGTATATCGTCCAAAAATAAAATAAAGGAGGGTTTGGCTATGCATCAAGTCTGCATGCTATTTATTAATCCCCTGAATAAAAGTCTGCTTCATTTTAATACTAAGAATTAATTAATTGTATTCTTTACCACCTATAGAGGAGAGGTACACTTTATAGAAAATCCTCTCTCTGATAAATGCATATGGAGCTGTAATTTTGTCCTTGGGAAAGATTCTTGGCTATAATCCTTTTAGCTGGGGGAACATTTGTTTTCTGTCTAAGAACAATATTACATTTCTTTCCTTCCAGTCCACGGCACTCGAATGTCATACCTTTCACGTAAGTGAAGGCTGCAAAGCAGTTACAAATATTTATGAAGCTAATAAGTGATAGCTCCTTCCCTTGCAAGTTGCAAATATTAATATATTCACCAATTATAGTTCATAACGAAAAGAAAATTACACTCCTGTATCTTGAGACCATGGCTATTTTATTATTGCTGCTGCACATTCAGGATGGGCTAAAACACATTTTACTCTAATGAATTCTACAGGCCAAGATTTCAGCAGTTTTAAGCCTGCTGGGCATACGGTGGCATTGCATTCCTTCATACAAACACTATCCTCAGTTCTCTGTAGGAACTTGGGGCAGTATATGTGAGCAAATAGCTCTGAAAGTGGAATATCTTTTAGACAAAAAAGGTCATTTCAATGTTGATGATGTTTGAGCTTGGGAGTTCCACATCACTGATGAAGTGCAAACTTTTCAGGAATTTAATTGGTAACACTACAGAATTTGAAGACAATTTTCTTCCTTAGGAGCATTCCACTACTTATCTTTTTTAATTATATCTCCATTTCATTCCACGTCTTAGGATCAGGGCAACAGAACGTCTGTCATCTTGTTAAGAAAATATTATTCATCTCTTCCGTGCTGTTTGTATGAGCAGCTCATTCAAACTATGCATAGATGCTCGAGGGCTTCATTTTAAAGGTATAATTGTTAACACTGTATTTTGTAAAGATGTTTTGATTTATTTGATAATTATAACTTTCAAGAATACTCTTGTCCAGTCTCAACAAAATGTGACAGTAATATGTCCCTAGTACATATCAAAGAAAATTACTTGTTATTTTTATTTATAATTATTGCCAGTCAGTTAAAAAAGAGAAAGATACTCAAGTAATTGAAACATGGATTTGTGGCAGGGCTAATACAGACTTATTTAAATATGTGTAAGGCTATTAGGACATTAAGTAGAATACCCACACATACACATTTGTGTGTGTATTCTAAATATATATATATATATATATATGTATGTATAATATAATATATATATATATTTAGATAACTATATATGTGTGTGTGTATATATATATATAGAGAGAGAGAGAGATAAAAAGTATGTGTGTGTATGTGTATATATATATATATATATATATATTTATTTAGAATACACACACATATACAAATATTCTATACTGTAAAAGGTAGGTTGATAAGCAGTATTCCTACCTTTTTATCCAACTTGTATGTTCTACAATGAAGATGTAGTAATCTCATCCATGTCTAAAAAGAAGAAAAGAAGAAAACAGAATATGTACAAAGGATAAGCATTTTAGATCCTCTGTAAAGGATTAACATATTCCTTTATCTTTGAAAAACTATTTACATGGATTCTAGCTATTCATCCAGCTACGTGGAATTCACTTATCACCATTGTACCTAGGTGCTATATGTCAAGCAAAATTGAAAAAAAAAAAAAGCAAAAGCATAGAATCTGTCATTCATTAGGCAGCTATATTGCATTTACTCCTTAAACCACTAGTTCAAATCCAGCCCAAACTGATAGTGAGTGGAAGTTGAACCCTCAAAAATTAAGGAGGAATGAATTGCTAGCCTCAGTCCACCTTGAGGCAAAAATCATTAAAAAACCCATCCTAAGGGAAGTATAACAAAGGTCTATATTGTGTGGCTTTAGTAATTGTGGTAATTTTTGCATGAAAACCAAAATACCAGACTGTGTTTTACAAAAGGTGAAGGGGTGGAAGGACACAAGAAAGCAGTGAGCTATAACAGAGATGCACTTTTACTAAAAAGCTATGTAGGCAAGGGGGTCACTTGTATATATAAAATATATAGCTTAGGTTACCTTAATAGTAACCAAATTTCATCTCATGCAGGTGTTATAAATATTACAATTTCTGATTCCTTTATTAGGTAGTACCGGATTATTCTGTAAACCTAACAGTGAATGATCTGTTTGAGGTGACCTAAAGTGAATCTTCACTGTATGACAATGTTGCTAGGGTGCCAACCTATATTACTTTCTTTTGGAAGTACTAAAGCATGGCTCAGTACATGGTGGCTAATGCACCGTGCACACACTGCACGCTTAGATTTCATGTGTATACCTATGTGATCGCTAAGTTGCCATACAGTAACGTAGTGTTGTACAGCAACGTAGTGTGTCAGTACACCACCATAGGGTAATGTGTATATGCTCTCATTATATAGTAGAGCACTATATATTTTCCCTTAACAAAGGGGTTTCAGCCTTAAAAAATATTTACATGTATATACATTTCTTAGAGTAGTATGTTGTAGCCGTGTTAGCAGACAAGGTTCTTTGGGTGAATCTGATATTTTTTATTAGACCAACTTATATAGTTGGAAAAAAATTCTTAGCAAGCTTTCAGGTTTAAAAACCCTTTGTCAGGCTGAGGAAGCCTCTGCAGTTGGTGTGTGCTCTTCCTGGATGGAAGGAATAGTAAAGAAGTCAGAGGCTGGGCTGGTATGCATGCAAGACAGGCAGTCAGTGAAGATGTAAAAAGAGGAGTCAGTGGGTGAGAGACAGGCTGGGGAATGGAGGAGAGAAAAGGGGGATGAATGTAGCAGTTAAATAGTGGAGAGGTACCCGGGGAGTCAGCTGTCAGGCAGGTTATAATGTGTCATAAAACCAATGTCTATATTTAGTCCATGATTTTTTGTATCCAGGAGGTTGATGAAGTGGAGTTCATAGGCTTGTCTGTGGGAAGTGTTTTGTAAGTTCCCTTTGAGGATTAGAACGGAAAGATTGGAGAGAAAGTAGTTTTCTTGTGAGAAATGTGCCCCCACAGGAAATAGGGTATTCTTGTCTTTCATAGATTTCCAGTGTGCATTCATTCTGGTGAGCACTTGTTGCTTGGTCTCTCCTACGTATTTTCCATCAGAGCATTAGGTGCATTGAATGAGATATTTGTGGAGGTGTAGTAGTAAGATGCAGGGATACTGATGGCTCTGTTGTGGGCTGTAGTAATTGTGGGGGTGGTGGAGACGTGTTGGCAGATTTTGCATTTCTTGTCATGACACGGTCTGGATCCATTTGGTGTGTTCTGGGCCTGAGGAAGTTTGCTTCTGGTGATGAGGTTAGTGAGGTTCAGTGCTTGTTTGAAGGCTGGGCTGGGTGGCTCTGGGAAGATCTCTTTAAGAAGAGGGTTTCTTTCTAGTATGGGTTGCAATTGTTTGAGGATTTTCCATATGGGTTCAAGGGAGGGGTGATGTCATAACCAGTGGTGTGTGATTTGTGGCGGGGTTTCTTCTGTTGCAGCAATTCTTCATGTGGTGTCCGGGTGGCTCTTTCAAACATGCAATCTCTCTCTCTAGAGGAGTGTCCTTGTTGGGTGAAAGCCTTTTTAAGATTGGTGAGGTGGCAATCCCAGGTGTTCTCCTCAGTGCAAATTAAGTGGTATCTAAGGGCTTGGCTGTATATCACAGCTTTCTTGGTGAGTTTAGGATCATGGCTGGTTCTGTGTAGATATGTATATTGGTCTGTGAGTTTCTTATATAACGTGGTCTGTATTTTACCATTCTGGATTTTTTTTCAACTATTTAAGTTGGTCTAATAATATCAGATTCACCCAAAGAACCTTGTCTGTCTATAAATTTCTTATTTGTTCAAAATGGTCAGTGATTTTTTTTTTTAATATTAACATTGAAAATATACTCAACCCAGCTGTAATCTTTGAGTTTCTGGTAAAAATGTCTTTTGTTGACTTTGTAATGAGATGAAATGGAGAATGATATGCTATCAACTCCAATCAATTATTATTACTAAATTTTGACTGAAATTTAGAATTAATTTTCCTGGCAATATTTAGAGTATTCTCATTGTATTTAATTGCCAAAAGAAACAGAGAAAATGGTTTAAATTAATTCTACTAGAACTTATATATATGTAAAAGTTCTATTTATATATATAGTTCTATACACACACACAAGTATATATACATATATATGTTTATATGCATGTGTGTCATTAAGCACTGTCATTTAGTAAACATAAATTACATAAATTTGGAGGCATGTACACATGATAGAAGCAAACTGTAAATGGTAATAGAAAGCATAATTTATTAAGGCTTATTACAATACAGTGAAATGTGTAGACTTCAACATAACCACCATCTTTCGTGATACATTGTTCAGTTTGATTTTCCAACTCATAGGAAACATTTGCCAATTGTTTCTGAGTGATTTCATGAATTGCATTTGTCATCCTTGCCCTGTTTGTAGCTTGCACTATCCTAAAAATATTAATGAATTATGTTTTCAATCGCTTTTTACAGTTTGCGTCTATCCTGTCTATATCCAAAGTTATTGAAGTTTAAAGTTGCACAAGGAGTTTATAAACACCCTGCATAGTGTGTGTGTGTGTGCGCGCGCGCGTATACACACTTAATGGCACAATGCTTCATATGCAAGCATTGTGCTGACATGATACAATGCTTGATATGAATGCCCATAAAAAATTAAGGGCACTTTATGCCTGAAAGCTTGTTTAACATCTCTCCCAGCTATAAGTCCAGAGCACAAATGAAGATGGTCCAGTAAAAGTTATCACAGTAAACCCTTACTTCTCATATTTTCCTAATTATCACAGCTACACCACTGCAACCTTACAATAAAAAAATATACCAATTACCATTTGGTAGACACCAAAATTGATTTTATAGTCTTAGGGTATGGACAGGTGTTCATTTGCAGTGCTACAAGTGTCTTAGGCAAATGGCCAGCACAGCTCTGCTGGCTGTGCATCCATGATAGAGCTCCCCTGTTCAATCCCACCTGTCAGCTGATTGTTAGGTCTGGCCACAGGGACATCCACATGGCCAATAGAGCTGCTGCATCTTTGCTGGCCAGCCTGGCTGTAGTAAGAGCAGAGGCCTAGCAGGGCTTACCACTAGGCAGGCTATTAGGGAGGCAGCTGCTCTTTATTCCTTTCTTCCTCTTGAAGGGGGGAAGCATGGAGCTGCATCACCTGAACCATGGGGCTAACATTTGGTGTCAGCAGCATTAACTGCTGTGGGCTTCTGGAGCTGCAGTAGCTGCCACTCCTCCTACAATCATTCCTGTGGGCAGCCCTACTGAACAGATTGACATGGATATGTACTTTGGATTAAGCCCATGGGGCTCCCCACAGCTCTAGAAATTAGAACGCATGTCAAACTATGGCAACATTAATTGTCACAGTTCCTGGAGATGCAAATTTATGGACCTAATGGGAGCCTCATGGGGTAGATCCAAAACATGGAGTTGCATCATCTGCTTGAAGGAGTCACAATTAATCTGCCACTGCCAAATTCCCGTCCTGTGGGACAGATGCTGCGCCTCTACATTTCAGATCTGGCCTGTAGATGGCCCCCTGCCATTCACGTCACTTGCAAGGCCAGATGAGTTGAGCACCAATACTCTAAGCTATTTGGCTCTTCTTATCTTTGCTCCCAGCTGCACTTGTCATTGGTAGATTACTCTATTTGTGAAGACTGAATTAAGGAAGCATTAAATACTTAAGCTGTCTCTGCATCATCCATAACTAGATTGCTTTCTGCATTCAGTAAGGGACTGCATTTTCTTTGAACATCCTCTGTCTTCTCTAGTGGTTAGAGCCTTTGCCCACACATGGGAGACCTGAATAATAACCCAACAGCACTGAAGGGGGTTGAGCGCAAATTTACTATGTCCCAGCTGTTACCAACAAGCTGTTGCAGACATGGCTGTGAGCATCTGTCAACCTCCTCCTCTAAAGCAGACCCACTGGGCAGCCAATAAGAAAAGAATCATGGGGTTCAAAGAAGATGGACTTCTACTGTCTCATTTCAGTGACAAGCACTTACTCATTGTGGCTTGGAGCTATCTACAATCTCAGCATTTTTCATGTTACTATTTCATGGTTAACACAGTATTTCTGTATATTCTTCCTGAAATTGAATCACAGTGAGAATAAATATTGTCAGGGGAGTTCTTAGTCTTCAGGCATGTGTAGTAGGGCACTCTTGGTCTCAGGGAGATAAAATGTAGTCATGTATGACAGACATGTAAGCATAATTCAGGCTGTTTCACAAAATGAAGAAGAAGGTATTTTTGGCTGACACATATAGCAGTGAAATAGAATTATGCCCCAAGCCTCTTGAATTTATTAAATACCTCAAATACCTACAGAAGATGGGCATCTTAGAAGAGAATTTTGCTTCTTCAGGCCCAGTGGACCTTCAATTTTATTTAGACACTTATTTAGAAGTAGTTGTAGTTTTCATACGGTCGGGTAGATATATTTATCATCTATATATTCTCTACATCGTGTGGTCTGTAGGTTTAATAACTTCAGTTTAAAAATATTACAAAAAAAGATTTATGTTGTGTTTAACTTTTTTATTCAATAGTAACTTATAGTAGTAAAACAAACTTTTTTTTTTTCTAAGTCCCCCACTACATGTCACAGGTATCATATAATTAACTGATTACTTGCACAATTACCTACAGACCAGCTACACAAGCAAAGTAGCTATCATACCAGAAAAACCTCCAACCAGCTATAAAGTTAGACCTTGAAAATATGTACTAACTTCATAGCTGTTTGTTGTTGAGTTTTAATTTGCATATATAGCAGGTCTCCCCTGTAGCTGGGAGCCTTGTCAGCTGACGGGTTTCCCAGCCACAGGGGTGCACCATGTGCCACCAGGGCTGGGAATGTCATAACTGGGGGCACTCTCAGCCACACCAGCTGCTGACTCTAAGGCCTAGCAGCATAGGGACCCAGAGTCTGGCAGCTGCCAATGCTGGGTGATGGGACCCAACAAAGTCCTGGCAACCCAGGAATTCGACTGCCCCACAGGTGCCTGAAACCCCTGGGGCTGTGGGATTATGACTGCCATGGTCCCGTAGCCTTGCGGGGGGTGTAAAACTCCCAGGACTGGGATTGCAGCTAGCACGATCTCCCAGCCTTGGGGATGTGTGAAACCTCTGGGGTTGTGGGATTGTGGCTGCCATGATCCCCCAGCCCTAGAAGTGCATGGGGCTCCTCCATGGCTGGGAGACCCTCAACTGAAGAGGCTCCCAGCTGCAGCAGTTTGGTTCTTGCCAGTGCAGGGAGAGCCCAAATCGGGCTTCCCCTGCACCAATAAGAAGGTGCAATGGGATCTAATGCACAATCCCACAATTGTGCCTCCTGCCATGCATATGTAGCAATTGTGTGGATTGCACATTAGATAGATACCATCATGCCTTTGCACTAGTATGTAGAGGAGCCCTAACATTTGCAAATTATGAACTGTAAAACTATTCTTTTGTTTTACTTAAAATCAGATTGCATAGTATTAATATTTAAAACTTACAAAAGCATAATGGTGTATATATTTCCTGGTTTAGGCAGAAAAAGAGAGTTTATAGTTTATAGTTCCATCACAGAAAAAAAAAAAAAGATTTTATAGCTTTATCACAGTACTGTTCATTGTTGGGTGTTTGGTTGTTTTTTTCCTGTAAGGATGTAATCTACATCCTTGTAAGTTTAACATTGCCAGGCCATACCCAATAGCAGTGTTGCTTACCTCCAAGGCTAGCTTGCTGTGGTTCATTAAGTATAGCACACAAAATATTTGGAAGTATATTCAGCCATACAGTATTCTATTTGTGGAAAATTACTAGGTTTTCAAGCACTGCTCTTACTTTGTTTATGATAAATGCAATATTCCCACAAAAGCACATTCTAACTCAGCAAGTACAACCAAAGATATTCTATGAGTTCTGCCCTTTAGGGTTTAAGTTTGATCCTTATGACTTACAAAAGGAGAAGCCTACAACCCATCTATTAAAACAAAGAACTTATTACAGAGCAACCATAGAGTCCACGTTGCTAAAATCATAGCTACCTAAATGGATTTACCTCAGTGGTTCTCATCTATTTCAAACTCAAAGCGTCCCTGCTTAGACTCAAGACACCCCTTGGAAAATATCAGTTCAATTTTTTATTATAAAAAATAACAAAGCAATTTTTTTTGTTGCAAAGAACTCAGAAAGACCAGAACAAGTTGAAATGTTTTTGACTAATGAGCAGACTAATTAGCTACACAGTAAGCATCACCATCTACATGTGCACTGGTATTAGGATGCAGTAAATTAATTAACTCCACTGTAAGATAGTTATGTTGGGGACAGTACTGTCTTATGGAGGAGTAATTAACTGGATGAAATGCATGTGTGGACAGTGACCATGGGTGTAAATTGTGCCCGGTCAGCCCAGATAGTATGGGCCAAACTCCTGCCTGCCACTTAACCCCATAGCTCCATACTTGCAGCACTCTCTTGCCCCAGCCAGCCCTTCCATCAACCAATGCCACTACCCTAATCCTGGGGATGACCTCCCAAGCATGTTGCCAGCTCAGGCCTCCACCGCCTCAGCTCATATTGCTGCTGTCCCTGGCACATGTGTAGACACTGTGCCAGGGAGCAGTGTACACCAGCTCAAACAGCTCTGGAGTTTAGCACTTTGCATTAATTGTACTTATAGATCCACCCTCTGGGTTTATCCTGTGAATTGTATGTTAACAGTGTTAATATTGCACAGCACCCTACAGTACCCTTAAAAGAATTTATTTGACATTCTTGTAGACAATTGCTTTCCTGATTGATAACTTCTTTGGTCAGATAGCTGGTCTATCTTCAGGTAATTAGGAATTATGGGGTACTTTTCCTGGAGCTATTTCTTCTCAGAAGTTCAAATGAAACTGAATTCCTGCAGCTTGTGCTTTCAATTTTAAAACCATATTACACATACACTTCTTAAATCTCACCACCAAAAATTGTACTCTTACAAAATAAAATAATAAACTCTAATTTTAATCTTTGTTATGTTTTACCACAAAGCCTGCTACCTTATAAAAAACAAAATTATATGAACTACACATATTTTAAATTCTACCTATCTATCTAGAGAGATTTTGCAATCCCAATTACACAGTACTGCTCTTCCCTTCAAAATGGCATTAGTTTTGCTAAGGTTGTGACCTACATAAAACATGTTCAGCCGAATTCTTTCCTATTTTTATATAGATAACACTTGCCAGAAAACAAACCACTGAATTCTTAAGATCCTTAACAAAAATTAAAGGTTGTGATGCCCAGTCTCTCTCACTCCTGGCAGTATCAACAAGGGTGAACAGGTCTGAGGGGAAGATCCAAACAAACCATGGTCTAACCCCAAGTCTTCAATGGCAGATCAGGCAGAAGAAGATGTCAGGATCTCAAAGAAGGCAGAAACAAGATGAAGGTCTCCTGTCATCTTGGATTCCCCTTTGCCACTGGGCTCAGATCTCTTCCTTTTCAAGATGGTGTGGTTGCTGTTTCTGTGCTCCGGCTTCCTCATGTTGAAGAGTCATGCTCAAGCTTCTACCATAGGAAAAAACATGCTCTTCTGTATCAACCTTCAAAAGCCCTTAAGCAATGGGCCAGCAGTGATGGAAACAGGACTAGTGAATTGACAGTCTTCAGCTATGAATCTGCTCTAAGGCAGTGGTAGTATAATGGTTGTCTTGCACCTAAGTTGAGACAGGTGCAATTCAGTAGCTGTTACCGTAACAGAGCAGGCCTATTCAGGATCCCCTCTGCTCACCCAATATGGGAAAGGGGAAATAAAGGTGCCCAAACCTCAGGTATCATATCTGCTCCTCAATGGATAACCACAGCCAGTGGGATCACTCTCTCTAAAGTTGAAAACATTCTCCTCCAACTTGGTTATGTTTATTAAATCCACAACCCGTGCCCAGTATAGCTTTCTTTCTTGTTATTTCTGTTTCTGTAATAAAGTCCAAAATAATACTGTAGTGCACATGCTAGAAGGATTGAATAGGCTACAACTAAATCTGGACAGGTTACAGGGGTGGGCGGATGAGAATAAGATGGGATTCAATACTGACAAGTGCAGGGCACTGCACCTAGGGAGAAAGAACCAGCAGCACACCTACAGGCTGGGGAATTCTCCTCTTATCAGCACAAAGGCAGAAAAGGATCTTGGAGTCATTATAGACTCCAAAATGAACATGGGCTGCCAATGTGGGGATGCAGTCAGGAAGGCTAACTGCACGTTGTCATGCATCCACAGATGCATCACGAGCAGGTTCAAGGAGGTGATCCTCCCCCTCTGTATGACATTGGTCAGGCCTCAGTTGGAGTAATGTATCCAGTTCTGGGCACCGCACTTCAGGAGGGATGTGGACAACATTGACAGGGTCCAGAGGAGGGCCACCCGCATGATCAGGGGGTCAGCAGGGCAGGCCCTACGAGTAGAGGCTATGAGACCTGAACCTGTTCAGCTTCCACAAGAGAAGTCTTAGAGGGGATCTGGTGGCCATCTATAAACTGGCCAAAGGAGACCAGCAGGCAGTGGGTGAGTCCCTGTTCCCCCAAGCACTACTGGGAGTAACAAGGAATAACAGCCATAAGTTGATGGAGAGTAGATTCAGGCTAGATATCAGGATGCACTACTTCACAGCCAGGGTGGCTAGGATCTGGAACCAACTTCCAAGGGAAGTGGTGTTCGCTTCCGCCCTGGTGGTCTTTAAGAGGAAGCTAGATAGACACCTTGCCGGGGTCATTTGACCCCAGCATTCTTTCCTGCCATTGGCAGGGGGTCAGACTTGATGATATGCTAGGGTCCCTTCCGACCCTACCAACTATGAAACTAAGATACTGTAATGAAAATAGTGACTTGAAAGAAAAACATATATTTACTCTTCCAGGGAACATATTTGTCCTATTCTCTGGAGTGAATACTTAAATTACATATTCAGTGTTTTCCATGTATTTTCTGGTCCTGATCTACTAATCTTAATCCTATGGATGTCCTTTCCTAAAACTCCATATATTAATTAGGGGTGCATCAATAGAGATTTTGGGAGCTGATACCGATAGCTGATATTTAAGGAAACATATCGGCCAATACCGATCCGATATCTGATACAACTTCCTATCCCTGCTTGCATTCTGGAAGGGGTGGGGTTTAGCCCCCGGATCTGCGTGGGGTGGGTGGGTGGGTGGGCTGGAGCCAGTACTGCATGGGCCTCTTCTTGGTGGGGGTAGGCTCAGACCAGGCACTGGGAGGGGGCTGCAGCCACCCCAAATTTCACCATAGCTCTGCTCCCAGCACTGCCACTGCTGCTCACCACCCGGTGCAGCTTCAGCTCTTCTTGGTGCATGGATGGAAGTGGACATGGAGCTGGGCTCTGCCTGGTGGCGCAGGGCTGTGGGGAGAGCATTGGCAAAATGTGGGGTGGCTGCAGCCTCTCCTAGCACCACTGGCACCCACCCCGAGCCCAGCCCCCACCAAGAAGAGTCGTGCAGCACTGGCTTCAGACCCCCTCCCCCCCACCATGCAGATCTGGGAGGCACACCAGCAGTAGTAACTATTCCACTCCTTTTATTCCCAGGGGTTGGTGGGGAGTGGTGGAGCAGTAGGGATAGATAGCCTGTGCCTTCCCCACAAGACTAGAGTGCTCCTGGTCTGAGGAAGCATGAAGGGAGGAAAGGGAGCAGTGGGGCAATTCCACCTGCCTGTTCCCCAGACCAGGGACGTCCCAATCTGGGGAATGCATGGAAAGCAATAAGGAGCTGCTCCTCCACTCCATTCTCAATCTCTTGGAGCAGTGGGGCGGTCCCCCACACCCATTCCCCAGACCCATAATCTCAAGAAAGATTGGGGCTGGAGGGCAGCAGCAACTTAACTCCATGTTCAGAAGGAGTTGAGACTCTGAGAAATGCTCCCCCACCTCCCCCAGACCAGAGTCCTCTCTCTTCAACTCTTTTCGAACATGGAGAGGTTGAATAGAAGCATACAGGCATTCATTCTAGCCAAAGAAACTGCCTCCCAGGGGAGACCTTTCTCCAAGAGGAAACATGTTAATGCTAGGGGAAATGGAACTAATGATTTTACTCTCACAGTTACTATTGGGGAAGTAGCAAATATGCCCATAGAAATGTATAGCCAAAGGAGGCCACAATTGTAAAAGGTTTTATTTATTTATTTAATGGTGTCTGGCTCATTTCCAGATACAAGAAATACAAAATATGTACGTATAATCATATCTGTTTTTCTCAAAAGCACCAAAGAAGAGAAAGGTAACTGACTTTCCTATTGATTTCCCAAGAGTTGTTCTTAAGCATTTTTATTTCAAGTTTATAGAACAAAAGCGTATTTGCTAAATTACTTTAAAAGTCTCCTTTTTGTGTAATCCTAATACTTTTTTTTTCCCCCTTGCTTTATTCTTTGCATTTTTGTTTTGCTTTAATTAATCTCTTCCTATTCTTTCAAGCTTTATTAGATTAAGGTACTTTTTTATTATTTTCTTGAAATGACGTTTGCCTGTCAGACAGGTTGTCCCAAGATGCCACACCTTCAGTCATTAGCTGCTGTAATTTAATAAGTGATTGGATTTTATTTGTCATGTGGGCAGATTAAATAAACATTTCTTTTTTAGATAATGAATAAACAAGAAGACAGTAAATTGTATCTTCTCAGAAAAGAAAAAAAATAAACCTCATGAATACAACCAGATTTTAATTATGTGTTTTGCTTTGGTCTAATCAAACATCCTAAGGACACAAGTTTTGTTGGTCTAATTAAAATGCCAACAAAGATTGGCTTTTTTTTTAACATTTCTTTAAGAAATAATGGCTTCTCTCTTCCTGAATGAATATACCTTTCTTAAATTTTTACCTTCTTTAAACTGATTCTGTTAACTTAACTACAATAAACCAATGAATCTTAACATATAGTGAAACTCTCTTGCTCTCCCCAAAATGCCGCTTTTTCATACAAAGTCCTTGGAAAGATTTTGAGCATTATCATTTTTGAGGGGTCTTTAGCTAATTATTCATTTAAGGTTGATCAATGAAGTATACATCAGTCTGGTTCTGGTAATTCAGTAGTTCCAAGGCAAAATATATGGTGTACAAAGTCATTATGGATTTGATTTTGCTAACCTTCTGCAGTGATCCATAAGTCTACAAGAGCATTTTTACATGTGCTCCAGGATGCAGCACTGGACGCTTTAATTAGTAAGCCATGCTAAATGGAAGTGCCTTCATGTCACATCCCCACACATTCCTGTGCTGAAAAAATGGTGGTAGGGTTCTTTGAACTAAAGCTCATTGAACGTGTTTTATTTCAAAACACTCTACCACCGTTTTTTCAGCATGGGACTATGCAGGGATGCTGATACACATAATGTGGAGCATGTCAATTTCTGTGCTCCAGCAGACTTGATTAACTGAATCTTCTCTGACATGCTAGTTTTCCAGCCTGTTCAAGCAAGCTCCCTGCACACCTATAGGCGTGCTAAGTTCTTACAATGAAATTAAAGGAACTACTAGCAGAATAAAGATGTTACTGTATACAAAGGTGACAGAATTAGTCTAAGAAATATCTGTAAGAAAAACACAACTTGTTTATGCATATGATTTTTTGTCTAAAGGAGAAATGGGGACCAGGAAGGAGTTTTAGGTTGCTGCACCCCAAGCCATTTAGAGCACATTACGCCACTGAATTTCTTATAGCAGCTGAAATGAATGTGCAATATGCCACTGAGGCGTGCAAACACCAACACCATTAAAGCGGTGCAAAAACATTTAAAGTGTTGTGCACACACACCTCTTGTTTTTTTGTATACATGGCCTAAAAGAACAATTATAACAACTAAGAGGTATCCAAATAGTTCCTAGTTACAGTTGTTATTAAGCAAATAGACAGACAGATCAATGTCATTCCATTAAAAATAAGATTAAATGGTCATTTTCCACAATAGAGAAATGTAAACAAGCTTTTGTTGTTATTTGTTCTTTGACCTGTATTGTTAAACCTACCCGTAAATAAACTGTGAAAGGGAATAATTAGCAAAATAGCAGTTTCAAAACTGCTGCAAAATTTATCAGTTTCAAAACTGATGCAAACTTATTTCAGGTAGTTAAATCCAAAGCTGATAGTGAAGAATTACAGAAAGATCTCACAAGACTGAGTGACTGAGCAATAAAGTAGCAGTCAAAATTTAACAATAAGTACAAAGCAATTCACACAGAGAGGAGAAACAAAACAAAACATTTAACTGTACAATAGTGGGCATTGAATTAGCTACTTACAGGGCTGTACGTTGTAGCCGTGTTGGTCTAAGGACATAGGCAGACAAGGTTCTTTGGGTGAATCTGATATTTTTTATTAGACCAACTTAAATAGTTGTAGAACAATTTTTAAGCAAACTTTCAGGTTTAAAAAACCCTTTGTCAGGCTAAGGAAGTTTCAGCAGTTGATGTGTACTCTTCTATCCAGGAAAAGCACACATCAACTGCTGAAACTTCCCTAGCCTGACAAAGGGTTTTTGAACCCGAAAGCTTGCTTAAAAATTGTTCTCCAACTATTTATGTTGGTCTAATAAAAGACATTAGATTCACCCAAAGAACCTTGTCTGAATTAGCTGCTTACCACTTATGATAGAGATTTTGAGCCGCTACTATGGACAGTCTTCTAAAGCATGTTCAGTATACAGTGGCAAGTCAAAAAAGGCAAATAAGATATTACGAATCATTAGGATAAAGAACTGAAAGCAAAAGAGAAAAAATACTTCATTGTATAAATTCATGGTGAACCCACCTCCTGAATACACTGTGAAGTTCTACTTACTTAACCTTAAAAATATATACTACAGTCAGAAAAGATACAGAAAAGGGCAGCAAAGATGATCAAAAATATGGAACAGCTTCTGTACAAGATAAAACCGAGAAGGCTGGGACTCTTTAGCTGAGAAGAGAAATGACTGGGAAAATGTGATAGGGTCTAAAATATCATGCTGTAGAATAAGTAAATAGAGAATTAGTATTTACTATGTCTTAAAATACAAGACCTTTGAGCACTGGTGACGCATAGGGGGAAATTGGCCATGCACCCCCTGGAAGTGCCAGCCATTAAACTGGAAGTGCTGGCAGAAGTGCACTTGTGGTTTCACAAGTTTCACTGCTGGAGGTTCTGGGCTCCGTGATCAGCCACTGGGGACATGCCCCTGTTCCCCAGTAAGTGAGCGGCCACTGGGTCCCCCTGCTGTCAGCAATCTGGTGCCCCCCCCCCCCGACTCGGGAGGCATCAATCGCCCATGCCATTGGGGCAACTGATGTAATTTTGGATAGCCAGTTTAAAAAAATATATATAGTATTTTACCACACATACATAACATGTGGAATATATTCCTACAAAATATTGCAGAGGCCAGCATTGTAAGTGATTCAGAAAATGATAAGGTAAATCTATGGAACATAAATCCATCAGGGTTACTAAACACAACAGTCAGAGATTTAACTCCAGATTTTAAAAATTCCTAAAACTACGACTTCGGGTGACTAGGAGGATATGATGGAAAATGGATCACTCTACAAGTTCATTGTGTCTTATGTGCCTCCCCTAGATTATGCTACATCCTACTATTGAGAGCAAGATGTTGATATAGTTAGCTTGAACCAGTGTGGCAGTTATAAGATATATAACTTTATTAACTCATAATTTTTAGTGAAATTATATTTTATTTTACACTAGTTAAAGTCCTTGAAATCACTTTTACTAGATGAATAGGCTACTTGCCAAAAGCAGCACTATTTCATCTAAGTAGTGGAAGGGGGATTCTCTTAAGGTTCACACTTTATTATTTATTATTGGGTTACAAACAATATTCAACTGCAACAGCATGAATTTTGTTCCTGCAGACAACAGAGATGCTACTTTGAGAAATTTAAGAGAAACAAGCATGAATCATTTATCTTTAGCTGTGACTTCAAAACCTAGGAAAAAAACCACCAAAAATCAATGTCACATATTCCACATCACAGATAAAATCTGGGTTTTTCATTTATTTTCATTTATGCTAATATAGTTATGAAAAGAATCTCATATAGTAATCATATTCTCTCATCCCAATACATTCTGAATAGCTCCAATTCCTAGAAAACTTCTATTGATTTCACTTAATCACAGGAGTGTGTTATAATCTTGCCTTCAACTGAAAAAATGTTCATTATTTAATATTCAGATATTATGATATAACGTGTCATTTGATACATATCTAATCAAAATAAGGGTACGCACTATCAAAGATTTGTTAATATTGTATGCATAAATCATTAAGTTCAGCTGATAATGATTTGGTGGGCAAAAATATCAGTTATACTGGGGGGGGGGGGGGGGGTTGGTATTCCATTAAGTCTTAATTCTGCCAGAGCCCTATATAGTTTTAGGTTGAGTTATGATTGCTTTCCGATCATGTATATTGTGAGGTATATCAAAGGTGAGAAAAGAGAAAGGAAGAGGTGGGGCAGGGGCTTTGGGAGTAATCAAAAATGCATCCTTAGGTTCATTCAAGTTAAACAGGAAATGAAATGATCTCCTGTCAATCCAGAATTAGGACACTGGCTTTGAGACATGTGGATATGGGGATTTGCAAAATATTCCCCTTTTGTCCCATCAGCTGCTCTTTTTATTTCATTTCATCAACTCCTGGATACAAAAACTCATGGACTCAATATAGACATTAGATTTATGATACTCTACAACCTGTCAGACATCTGACTCCCCACGTACCTCTCCACTTTTACCTGCTACATCCCCCTTCGCCCCTCCCCCCCAGCCTGTCCCTCACCCCTTGACACCTCAATTTACATTTTCACTGACTGGCTTTCTCACCTGCATTGCATGCCAGCCTCTGGCTTCTTCACTATTCATTCCATCCAGGAAGAGCACACACACCCCAACTAGATTCTTCCTTAGGCTGATGAAGGGTTTTTAAACTCAAAAGCTTGCTAGGGCATATTTCTCCAACTTTTCAGTTGGTCTAATAAAAGATATCAGAGGTACCCTTGATTTGTCCATGCTGGAGCAAGGGCCCAAAGGCAGGATCAAAGGGCCAGGGGTTCACTGCGAGAAATGCTTAAAGCAAGAGGCTCGAGATTCTGACTGGGCCTAAGGGGAAGCCAAAGCTCCCAGAGAGGGATCACAGATGGAGAGGGTGAAGGATGCAATCTGCAAAGCATGGGATGCAGTGTAAGGGAGCTGCAGAATGGATGTCACCCCAAGATACCTAAATGGGCAGCCTACCACCTGGGAAACATCTGAAACAGTTTTCCATCAAGGCATGGCAGAATAAAAAGGGGCAGGCAGCTGGCCCAGAAACAGGTGGGTGGGTGGAGATCTAACCAGCTACCATCCTTGCTGTTTTCACCCTGCTTCGCCTTAACACACACACAAAGTCACACATGTCACAAGTTTTGCTCTGAACAGTTTGAGGTACAGTTTCTCATAAACCCCTGAACCTATCTCCTTGAAACCTGGCAGACTTCATGCCTTCAGAATGGGCTACCATGCCTGCTGTCTTCATCTCACTCAGCCTTAATACACATATGTGCCATGAGTTTTGCTTTGAGTAGTTTGAGGTGCAGCTTCACAAAACCCCCTGCATCTATCTCCTTTAACATTCTCAGGCTTCATGCCCTAAGAAGGGGCTACCATCCTTGCAATTTTTATCTGAATCAGAAAAGAAATGACAAAGTTATAGGCATTTTAGTGATTCTCCATTATAGCCTATGGCCAAATCTCCAAAACAGTGTCGAAACTCCAAAACGGATTCAGCCATATCAAAATGGAACAGTGATCCAAAACACCAACATGAATCACTGTCCTGCAATATGGCCAAATCTGAAATCGAAATGAGACATGGCCATTTCGCACAGCCCTTCTGGCTGTGCCTCATGTACAGCCATGACTTTGAGCCCCATCAGCTGCAGGCTTTCTTGGTTTCTCTGTGGCATGGGAGGAGGTATGATTATGTGAATCATGCATTAGACCCAGTTACACCTGCACATGTAGAGGGGGCTTTAGTTACAATAAAGAATAGTGCAATATGTGTCAAAGGTATATCTGTATGTATTATTAAACTTGTATTGAGGTACCCAACTTTTAATTTTAACTCGAACATTTTGGGTGTCTCTGCATGAGATGCTTTACTGTGTAGTAGACTAATATACCGCACAGTAAAGCATCACTATGTGACCATGTGCATGAGCTACTGCACAGTAGATTAGTCTACTACACCATTTTCTACTACCTGTATCTACAGATAGTAGATTTACTGTGCAGTAGCTATTATGCAGTAGGGCATGGTTACATACCTGACCAGGAGCAAATTGCGCCCAGTCAGCCTGGAGAGCAAGGGGTGGGAGAACAACCCCAGTAGCTGCCTGCTTCTGGGGCCAGCTCCAATCATAGATCCCTGGTGAAGACAATGTTTCTTTGCCCTTGCAGCAAGTAGCTCCAGCCCCAAGGTCTGAGATTGGAGCCATGGCTGGGACATTGCTCCCTGCCCCCAAGCAGCAGGCAGCTGGGCCCAAAAGCTACCTGCTTCTGGGGACAGGAAGCCTTTTCCCAGTCCCAGCTTTGATCATGGACCTGAGGCTGAGAGCTGCCTGCTGCTGGGGTAGGGGGATATTGTACCTGGGCTCTAAGATTGGAGCCTGCTCTGGAGCAATGTCTCAGCCTTAATTTTGTTTACAGAGCCGGGGGTAGGAGCTGTCTGCTGCTGGGGGCAGCGGACATTGTCCTGGCCTGGTTCCATGATCAGAGCATGGGTTGGGCAGCAGGCAGCTCCCTGGGGTGTTGGTACTGGATTTATGACCCAGTTACCTTGTACTGGGCAGGCCCAAGCCCTCAGACTGACCATGACCTCTTTATTTGATAATAGGTGAATGTTATTGATATGCAGTCATAGATTCATAGATTGTTAGGGGCTAAAAGGGAACCTTGTAGATCATCAGATCTAGTCCACCTGTACTAGACAGGAAAAGACAACTGGGGTCAAGTGACCCCAGAGAGGTGACTGTCCAGTCTCTTTTTGAAGATTTCCAGGGTAGGTGACTGCACCAGCACTGGAGGAAGTTTATTCCACTGTCTGGACACTCTGACTGTGAAGGAGTTTTTTCCTGAAATTGAGCCTAAGTGGCCTTCCAGGAATTTGTATTCATTGCTCCTGGTTTTCCCCAGGGGTACCCTGGTGAACAGCTGTTCACTGAGTTCTTGATATAGTTCAGTGATAGCAGATAAGAATAATGCAAATAATTCTATATCTACCAGTCCAAAAGCTGTCATCAGAGGGAAGGTATGTCAGGCTAGTATGCAAACTTTACCCTAATATTCTCTCTTAAATGTCAGATGTTAGTAGCCTAGAGGTTGGAGGCCAAGGCCCATTCTACCCCAGTGGGGTGGTTGAGATGGGATGGCGGTGTAGCCTCAGTCCATGGTGGCCTCAGGATTTCCTGTTAGTGACCCTTTGCTGCTCTGAAATCATTCTTTTTGTATCTTTTCCCCCTCCTGATGACTCTTCATCTCTGGCCATTGCTAACTGTTCTCTCTGTGGTCATCATACAGTCTACATTCTGCCTTGTCAGCATATTCCTTTGTTTCACAAGCCCATCACATGCATACATCCTAATTTGGGGGTTTTTTTCCAGTCTTTTCTCATTTTATCCATCTACCAAAACCAGAAATCCCAAGGGCCCTGCATTTGGGTACTGTGACCTGGTGCCACCTTATCTCATGTTATGGAACAGTGTGATAAATGTCTTCAGTTCCCCAGCCTGTATGTTTGGTTGCTGCTTGCCTGTGTCAGATACAGTGAGTCTTGAAGCACAACCAGGCTTTTTAGAAATCAATTAACCCTTGCCATTCCCCTGAGCCATTGTTCTAACATACATCTACTTTACCTTCAAGCCAATTCCCAAAAGCACAATCTAAATACCATTTTCCAGCCATCAAGGGGCAGTGGTACAGGGTGAGAGGCAGCTACTTCATAGGTGGGACCACTCCCCTCACCTTCTGGTGTCCCCTGCCAGCCCAGGGCTAGCACCTTGGAGAGCCTCGAGCTCCCCCCTGGCTGCCATTTAGAAACAGAGAAGGGTAGAAGTGTCCAAATTCATGGACAACACATCATTATGAGGTGCAGCTAACACCCTGGGGAGGAGGAACAAGATCCAGGCTGACCTAGACAGGCTGGAGAAGGGGGAAGACAGCAACAGGATGTAATTCAATAAGGACAAGTGCAAGGTGCTGTATCTAGGGAGAAAGGACTGCCATCATACCTACAGGCTGGGAGGAGACCTTCTCAGCTCCACTGAGGCTGAAAAACATCTTGGAGTCACTGTTGACTCCAGGATGAACATGAGTCACCAATGTGATGAAGCAGTTGGCAGAGCCAATCGCATCTTGTTGTGCATCTGTAGGTGCTTCACAAACAGGGCCAGGGAAGTGATTCTCCCCGTCTATGTGGCACTGGTTGGACTGCAGCTAGAGTACTGTGTCCAGTTTTGGATGCCATAGTTCAAGTGGGATGCGGACAACCTGGAAAGGGTCCAAAGAAGAGCCACTCACCTGATTAGAGGCCTGCAGGGAAAGCCCTATGGGGAAAGGCTAAGGGACCTTAACCTCTTCAGCCTCTCCAAGAGAAGGCTGAGAGGGGAACTTATGGCGGCGTACAAATTCATAAGGGGAGAGCAACTTGAAGTAGGCAATGATCTGTTCACCAGGGCACCCCCAGGAATGACAAGGAACAATGGCCATAAGCTACCAGAGAGAAGGTTCAGGCTGGACATTAGGAAAAAAGTTCTTCATGGTCAGGGTTGCCAGAATCTGGAATGGGTTCCCAAGGGAGGTGGTGCTTACTCCATCCTTGGGGGTCTTCAAGAAGAGAGCGGACAGGTAACTGGCTGGGATCACATGACTGCAGGGTTGGTGTTTCTTTCCTTGCCTGCCAGTGGCAGGGGGTCAGACTAGATGACCCACTGAGGTCCCTTCCGACTCTATGAATCTATGAATCTATCCCTGTCTTGAACTGATCCTGCAGATGTGCAGTCAAGGAAAGCTTACTGTGCAGTATTTTACTGTGTAGTAAGCTTTCTGAGCATTAATTGCATGTGTAGACATGCCCTTTCTGTACTTTTTAATTGCTCAGTTGTGGAGCCCTTATTCACACCTGGATGCAAGTATTCATCTGGAAAGAGCAACCACAAGACTTATGCACTACTTAAGTCCTCAGAATGGTTATTTGCAATCACCAGTATCTCTAATCATAATCCAATGTGTTGAATAGGCCGTGGGCTGGTCCCAAATGCTGAAAATGTATATGAGCAGTCCCAGGCTATGTTTGTACTGCTACATAGGCTCAACAAGAGGGATGACCTCAGGTCAATTATCACTGGTCATTTTAATGAAAAATCCAAAGTTAGACTCCTTCTTGTAGTCCAGCCCTCCTTTCTAAGGTCTCCCACTGGCAGACAAAAATGGAACACATATTGCATAGGAAAAGAGCAAAACAGAGGAAGTATGGAGTGGGACAGATCTTCACCTAAAAGGGAGGGAAATTATGGCCCCAGAAGAAGTCATCACAACATTATTATTTCAATGAAATGTAAGATAAAAACAATGTAGGGTAGACTGGGGCCCCAAAACCCATACCTTTGAGGACTTTATGAAAAACCTACCTGGGCAATCCTATTGCATGTGGAGTATACACACCAAAGAGTGCATCTACATGTGCTATTACTGTTCATGAATACACTGCAGAGCTTACTGTTCTGGAGTTTATTGCTCTCAGATGCACCATTTGAATGTGCACTCAGGAGCAATTAAGTCTGGAACAATAAGCTCTGGATTTTATTTATGTGTAGCACACAGAGCTGGGTTGGAGCAGCCCTGGCTGGCAGGGGACCCTAGGGTTCACCCTGGCTTACCATATTGCTCCACCCTGGCTCACCGAGCTGGCTGAGACACAAAAGAGCTTCAATGCAGGGCTAGTTGGCAGGCAGCCCCCTCACTGAAGTATCCTCATGCCCCAGCTAGCCAGCACAGAGTCTATACATGTGCTGTGTGGAATTTTTTACTTCACAGCAGAATACTACTTGTAAGTACTAGGATAGTATTTACAAGTATTTACTAGGATAGTAAATACAAGTACTATCCTACTGTGAAGTAAATTAATTTACACCACCCTAATAGGGGTGCATGTGTAAATGGCAAGACTTTTACTGTGCAATTAATTAGTCAACTGTGCAGTAAATGTCTCATGTAGATGCACCCAAACAGGAGTTGTTTGAGCCTGCTCAGCATGTAAATATAGCTATACAGATGGAAATAAAATCTAAAATATGTGCACATCCCCAAAATGGTAGAAATGTTGTACTTACATGAACAAAAGAGAAATGAGAGTCAATCCATATGTCCACAGACATATTTGTAGATGATGTCTGCTCCTGGGCCAGGAAGCACAACATTCAAAAGCTTCAAGGTAAGATATAAATGAAAAGAGGTAGCTTATTTGGCTCAGATATGTTGAAGACAACCATAAGGGCTGACCCTAAATAGTTGTGTAGGCATATTCCCATTATCTTCATAGAAATATTCACAATCTAATATTTCTTTATTTTCTACTGTTAGGCTCTTAATTTTCTGCATTATTGGTAGAATTATTTGGCATGCAAGGAACAGCTGGATGTTAGGTACATAGAACAGCTAGTTTCACATAGGAAAAGAGATACTGTCTTCAAGATGGCAATAAACATTGCCACTTGAAAGCCTTATTAGGAACATGAGAAATTATGAAATGCTTTAAGTGGACATTACAGAAAAATCAGGAATAAAATAAAATTCTGCATCCATATTGGGGGCTTTTTATAACATTTAAAAGATGCAGTACATAAAAAAGGTAATATCTAGGCTAAAATTCCTTCCGGAAGGTTTCTTCTCTGCATTCAGCTGTTTTATATGCAGTCATAAATATTTTCAGGGAACTGTATTTGATCTTTATTTCTGTATAAATTAAAAAAAATATTTGTTGAGGGTCAAGATCCATGTTTATATAAAATGTATGTTATATGGTCTTGCATGCTTTTTGTTCCTAAAGTTATTAAAGTAATCCCCATGGAATGCAGCTTGATATCTAAATTAGTAAAATGTGAAAGGCATACCCAGTTACAACATGACCACAGGGTAGGTTCTTCACCAGGCAACTTTATTGTCCTTGATATATTGAAGTTACACTAGGAATTCTAGTGCTTATTCCAGCATTATACATTTATTACATTATCAAATGCCACATTCATCCTAAAGGAGTGAGTTTATTAGACTTCATTCCTAGTAATACTATCTACTGTTTTACTCAAGCTTATTAAAAAACGTCAGATAAAGGCTGGTGTGTGTGTGTGTGCGTGTCCGCGTGTGTGCACGCGTGTGTGCGAGTATGAGTGTGCGTGTGCATGCGTAAGCACAAGGAATAATATGGTTTATTAAAAGTATACTTATAAGTACATTTACTTTTCATGTTCTTTTTCCCTTAACTTCTGGCTATAGCCAATACCATCAGTATTGATTTTGTCCAGTAAGACAAAATATTTTAGAGTCCCGTATAAGTTTTGTGTATCTTGCACCTCACTTTTTTTCCCCTCTGAGGCACAGAATTTTAATTTAAATCTATATGTTTCTTGAATAAAAATTGGATCCATGTAAAATATCCTACACTAGGAAACAGACAGTTAATATGCCTCTTTGGCTTGTATTTTGTCTCGTTTGCGCCTCCATAAACATAAAACCAACTTCATAAAAATCACCCAAGTGTTTACTTTGAAAAACCCTTTAAACAAATAGAAGACATTACGCTGACACAATATATTTTAGTGCTTATAAAGCCCCTTTCTTTATATTGTGCATGAGCACATACTGTCACACTGCAGAGTATCAGAGTTATTAATTCCAACTGCCTTTCACTGCAAGATTTAAAATAAAGGTCAGTCATATGCACACAACTCTGCAGACAACTGCAATCAAAGCAGATGATTCACTCATCTCAATTTTCAATATTCACGAACCAATTCTGCAGAAGTGTTAAAGCAAGGAGCACAAGTTCATTTTACACAGTACCTTCCCAGAACATGCCTTCCTAGAATCTTCTTACTCAGGCCTGCTATTAAACTCTCTAAACATCTTCAATGTTTTAGCTAATGAGTTTAGAATCATCTCATTTTATGTTTGTTGTTTCAGGGAAACCTACACCAATGTCTAATCTAGAAGGACAATTCTTCATTAAATGTGAAATTAGATACTCAGTTAATGAAGCTTTATCTAGTATTTGATGTCTGACAGTAAATCTGTGATAAGTTCTCTGTCTGAATCCCTTAATAGGTTTACAGAGAGTTAAACCTGACTTTGGTCTTCCATTAACAGCAAGACTTTGCTGGATGGAATGTTCTGTTTGTTTAATTATTTAGTGGCTCAGTAGCACAGACAGCCTCTACAAAAGCCAAATGATCATATGCAGCAACAAATGAACACCATAATCTTAACAAGATTATCATAATAAAGAGTCATCAGAGAAATTAAAATTATCTGCTTTAATTATGAAATTATAACCCCATTAACTCCTCTGCATGAAAAGTGGGAATTGGGGAATAGGAAAGAAGAACCCATATATGAGTATTAAACACCCTCAAACATATTAAAAAGGGGTGAAAGAGATTTGCTATGTGGGCTCAAACATTTCAGGGTTTTTATTTTTTTATGTGAGTTTGTTATAGATTAGGGTTCCTGAATTAAATTACTTTAAATATCTTTTTTTGTCTTTCCCTTTTCTTTTTTTCAGATTTTTGTGTTTACCAGCCTAAGCCAACCATAGTTGAAAGCTACAAACTTAAAAGAAGACCCTTATTTAAATATTCCTAAAGCTGTGAATTAATTATGCCCTAAATAAGTTATTAGAACAATATTGCCACTAATGCATTATTTATGGCTAGTTGTTGAAAAGTTTGTAACAGCAAAAGTACTGAAGTGACATTTCCAGAGACATTAACATGAAAATGAGGCAAATTTGAAGAGAAAAAAATTATTCAATGAGCAAACTCTTACTAAGATGGTCTTCAATAATGTATACACCAGCTACATTTTTACTTCTAATATACACATGTAATATTCATCAGACTACTTTAAAGCTTTCTTCATATTAAGTTTATATGTATATGAACAAATAGACATATCCTAACACCAAATCTTACACCTGAAGAAAAATTATTTAACTGTGTTTTTGCCACACATTATAACACATTTTACAAACGTATATACATAATGTTATAAACAATTCATATAGTACAATAAATATACTTTTTGTCTCTAAGGATATCCTTTTAATTTTAGACACTTCTGTGCAATTTTGCTAAATGGAAGGTGATCTTCATTTTCTGAAAATTAAATAAAAGGGAAAATAAGTGAATGCATTGTATTCAGTGAAGCATGTGATTGGATTTTAATACAGCTGCAAACTCGGTTGTTTATGTCATAATACAAAAAACTATATATGGTACCAACCTGTGTACAAATCATTACAGAAATCTTCTGTGACAAATTTTTGAAGAATAATAGTCTTTCGTTCAAAACAGAATGTTAACAGCACTGTGATCAAACTACAGGCAAAATACACAGAAGTAAACCTCATGTCTGTTGGGTTTTTTGGCGTGTGGGGCATAAAAACTTTTAATCACCCATTACTCATATTGTGGAAGTAAGTGTCACCTAATTCACCTAAGAGATATATAGGATTATTTAAAAAGTAAGCAGCCCATGGGAAATTGATCAAAATACTGTTTTTGTCTACAAAAGAGGGATTCTATGTGGTTTTTGTTCCCTACCTTTCCCAAATATCTTGGAATGACTGGTTAACAATCAGTAGGTTGAAATGTATTTCAATGCTTTATTAATTTCCTGCAGAGAAAATGAAAATACTATGTGTGATTTGATTTTTCTTATTCTGTTAAAAGTACCAGTGTAACCAGGAACTTGATATTCTTATATTCCTTAGATACTTGTAATGAATGGCATTTCTCTGAAAGCTCTAAATGCACTTTGACAGTTTTCAAAAATTATCTTCAGGCCAAAATATAAGAAATGTGTTAAATTTGTATTCACTGTCATTTCACAAATATGTGATTTCTGTGAGTATGTTTTTGTGAACACCTATGCAAGCTCTGCAAAATAAGAACTACTGTGATCTCTCACTGTTGCAACTTGATAAAGCTGAGGAGATTAATTTGCATCTGCTTATTTCTCAGACATAATGAAGATTCTCTCCTCTCATAACAAACTGAAATCTTTATTTATCTCAAATAAGCTAAAAATATATGCCATATTTTTCAACAGGTCCGATCATCCTTTTTGCTGTGATTATATTTAAATGGAAGTTTGCAAAATTATGGCCAGGCTGGAACAAAGTCTGCCTGCTAGGTTTTTGTAAGCCCCTATGGGTCTGCTCAGTAAGGGCTTTCAGTGATTTTTAATGAAATGCCACATAGATAGATCCTACAATAGCTGAACCTATACCAAAGAAATAGTCTGATATACTTCTGTATGCTGTTTATACTTCAATTTTTCATTACAAATTTATTAATGATATTCATGGGGGAAACGTTAAAAATGTTTTGTCTCACTAGCCAAAACTATCCACTGTTTGAGTTCAGTGTTTAATTATTCAGTAAAATTAAGATTATAGCACTGTTGTGAAACTTCCTCTGTGCTGAGCCAACCAGACCTTTTCAGTTAGATTTATTTTACTTTCAAGGAGACTTGTTTGAAATTATTGATCAGTGTAGACATATCATGAAGAGCAATATCATAAATATACAGAAAAGACTTCGAGAGAGATGATTTAAGCATCATGAGAAAAACAATGGAAATTTTAATATGTTCACTTCAAATAGAAAACATGTTGAAATTTGTGCTGGATAGGACTGAAGATGAATGGGTGTATTATCTGACCCACCACTTATTGACTGTCTTTTCTTTATAGCTCCCATTGAAATTATTTCTCTGACATCCACAAGTTATTACTTGTCACTGTCTCTAGAGAGAGTGTCTAGGAGACACACATTATGTCTGGGAGACTCTTTTGTCTTTTAGTCTATTCAATTATGTTAAATGTAATTTAAATATAAATATAAATGACACCCTGAAATTGAATGATCTGCTATCTACCGTAGTTGTACTGAGTAAGGAACAGTTACTCATTAGATACAGATTACATAACCTACACATTTCCTATGAAAACTTAGTTTAGGTGTTTATGACTTAGCTTCCTGTGATTGGTACTTGAGGTTAAGCCAGACATCTCATGGGAAGAGCACTCGACCAATTCCGATTGGTCTCAAAGCTTCCTCACATGCATGGATGAGCTCTACCGGACTCAAGAAGTCTATGGGCCAATGAAAGGTAAAGCATTGCTGGACCTGGTATTGGCCAAAGGGGATGACCTAGTCAATGACCTAAGAATTAATGGAAAGCTGGGTGATAGTGACCACAAGCTGATCACCTTTACTATCCATCACAAAGCTGGCAAGTCAGTCAGCAATACAGAAGTCCTCAACTTCAGGAAAAAGCTGACCTTGACAAGTTCAGGAGGCTCATTGTCAAGGCCCTAAGGGACCATGACTTGATAGGAAGAGGAGTCCAAGAGGAGTTGCTGTTTCTCAATGGAGTGATCCTGACAGCACAAGGGATGGCCATCCCATCTTGGAGGAAGGGTAACAAAAGGGCATAGTAACACTCTTGGATCAGCAGGGAACTTGAGGACCTCCTACACCTCAAAAGAGAGACTTATAAAGGATGGAAAGATGGAATTACCACTCAAGCCCTGGTCCATACCTGCAGGGAGCAGATCAGGAAACCCAAGGCTGCAACTGAGCTCCATCTGGCTTCAAATATCAAAGATAACAAAAAAAGTCTTTTTTCAGTTATGTAGAGAGTCAGAAAAAGCAAGGGTGATATTGGACCACTGCTGAACTGAACAAGACAGCTGATAACTAACACCCAGGAAAAGGCCAATCTGCTTAATGGGTAGTTTGTGTCGGTCTTTCTTCAGTCCAATGGGACCGCCCTGCCTAGCAAGACATGGGACAGCCAGGCTGAGGGCTTATTTATACCCAGCATCGGTGTTGATCTAAGAAAGGATCACCTTGAGAGGCTGGACACCTTCAAGTCAGTTGGTCCTGACAGATTACACCCTGAAGTACTCAAGGAGCTGGCAGGTGTCATAGCCCAATCATTGGCAAAAATATTCGAAAACTCGTGGTGCTCAGGTGAAGTACTTGAAGACTGGAAGAAGACCAATGTGGTACCCATCTTCAAGAAAGGGCAGAAAATAGATCCCAGGAATTACAGACCAATCATCTTGACCTCAATCCCCAGTAAGATTCTGGAGAAAATTATCAAGGAGACTCTTCTGGATAAGCTGGTTGAGGGCAACATCCTGAGGGACAGCCAGCACGGGTTTGTCACAAGTAGGTCTTGCCTGACCAATCTCATCTCCTTCTAGGACCAGGTGACAGATCACCTGGACAAGGGAGAAGAGATTGACATCATATATCTGGACTTTAAAAAAAGCCTTTGATCTGATAGTCCATGACCTCCTTATGGAAAAAAATTGGCCAACTGTGGCCTTGGCTACACCACAGTCTGATGGCTGGAAAATTGTCTCCAAGGTCAGACCCAGAGAGTAGTGGTCGATGGTAATGAATCATTCTGGTGCTCCGTGACCAGTGGCATCCCCCAAGGCTCTGTCCTTGGACCAGTTCTCATCAACATCTTTATCAACGATGTGGACATTGGTGTCAGAAGTACACTGGCTAAGTTTCCCAATGATACTAAACTTTGGGGCATAGTGTCCACGCCTGAGGACAGGCTAGTGATCCAGGCTGACTTGGATAAACGTAGTAAGTGGGTGAATACAAACCTGATGACGTTCAATACCGATAAATGTAAGGTACTCCACCTCCGGAAAAAACCCCCGTAGCATACTTATAGGCTCAACAGCCACCAATGCAATGTCACAGCTGGTAAATCAAACCAAACTCTGGCTTGCATCCATAGATGCTTCTCAAGTAAATCTCAGGATGTCATCCTCCCGCTGCACTCGGCCTTGGTGAGGCCACAGCTGGAGTACAGCATTCAGTTCTGGGCTCCACAATTCAAGAAGGATGTCAAGAATCTTGAGAGAGTCCAGAGGAGAGCCATGCACATGATCAGAGAGCAAGAGAATAGGCCTTATAAAGAGACGCTGGAAAAACGCAAGCTTAGGGGGACCTGGTGGCCCCTTATAAGTACATAAGGCTCCTTGAGTACTTTAGAATCTGGGAGAATGTCTGTTCACCAGATCTGTCTGTCTGGGAGAATGTCTGTCAATGAGCTAGCATGGTGGAAGGAGAGGCAGCCCAGCTGGGCTGCTTCCCTGGCGCCACGCGATCTAGAGCACAGGGATGGCAAGGTAGCACAACTAGGCTGCCTTCCCACCCCAGGCATGATCTGGGGAGTCAGCCCATCTGGGCTGATTTCCCACCCCCGGCTGGGGTTGGGAACTTAGCCCAGCTGGACTGGGTTCCTTTAACCAGCCCCATGGTCCTGCAACATTATTGAAACAAGGTCAAAACAGCCTCACTGTTTCAATTAAGTGAAACAATGAAGCTGTCTTGACTTGAAAGTATATTTGATACAAAACACTGTTCTGTCCAGACCTTAAAACTGAAGTTGGAACAGAAGAGTGCCATTTCACACAGCCAGTTCCAAATAGAGAACCACTATCACCTCCCATGTCTTTCACCTAATGCTTCTATTGATGCATTCCAAAACCACATTGACCTTTTCTGTGGTTGCATGACACTGCAGACTCATATTAAGTCTCTGATCTACCAAGACTCCAAAGTCCTTTTACATGTGATGCCACCTAGCAAAGTTTCACTCATTTTATATTTGTATTTCTGATTATTCCTCTTGAGGTGTAACACCTTGCATTTCTTCCCAAGAACTGCATCCTGTTAGTTCTAGCTCAACTTTCCAATATGTCACGGTCCTTCTGAAATTTGCTTGCATCCTCCAATATGTTCATAATCCTTCCCCATTTGATGTTGTCCACAAGCTTGATTAAGAAACTTTCTATGTAGGTATCCAAATTGTTAATAAACACTATGAGCAGCACTGGGATAAGGAAAGACCCCTGTGGGACTCCACTCAAAACCTCCTGCCATTTTGACATGAACCCATTAATAATTTCCAGGGATCTTGGTTTTCTCTGATAAAAAAAAAATCCCTAATTTTCAGATTAAAAATGTAACCCAAAATTCACATTTTTCTGTGTATTTCATTTTTTTAAATGAAATACCACTTATCACGGAAACATGTGGATTTTGGGTTGCTTTTAAGAATCCAAAAATTGGGGGGGGGGGGGTTTATTAGAGAAAACCAGGATCCCCAGTAATTACCCATTGCTTGCAGTTATTAAATCTATCCACCTTGTAGTAGTTTTATTTTTCCCACATTTCTCCAATTTTTTTTTTTTATGAGAGGGTCATGTGGGACCTTGTCTAAAGACTTGCTGAAGTCCACATATACTATATCCACAACACCCATCCAAGTAGCTACTTTGTTAAAGAAGGAAATCAAGATTGTTTATCACAATTTGAGTTGCAAAACATAGAGTTTAGTAACATAAAATAAATAATTGTTCATACCTCTATAATCTCTGTATTTCCTCTTTCTGGAAATATATGGAGATCAGGCTGTTTAGATTTACTGACCAGTTGTATTGTACTTTGATGTATAACACCCACTATGATTGGGTTTTGAAGAGATTTGGCCTAACTGTTAAAAATGGCATTTAAAAGAGGTTCAACATTCAGTAGATAATAAATGCTTATTTATTAATAAATACTGTATTTATTATTATTTTAATCCAATAATATTTATTTATATGTTTTTATTGGTACATTTTTGTTTTGATCTAATGGGGAAAAAAGAAGGAATATGACTCTGGATCAAAATATTCCTTCAAAGAGTAATGCATTTCACATTTTTCTTCTATAACTATCATTGCTTTCTTTAAGACAGTAAACTTTGAAAAGGAAATTATTGAGAAAAAACAAGATGTTTTGAAATAAAACATTCCTTTATTATTAGGATATACAAAAGTAGCAGCAAAACTTGGAACTGCCATGACTACTAAACCTATGCTTCCTTAAGAACTCATGCTAAAGAACAAATTTGACATGTAAAAAAATTGCAGAATAGGTTTGGCGTTCCCATTTCTTGCTTTGCGGATAAGAAACTGAAATTACTGGACGAGATCCACAGAGCTGTTTAAGTGATTGGATCCTATAGATTTGGGAAGGAATTTGGTATCTAAGGGCTTGTCTACACAGAGCAGATTTGCTACTCCTGGCAGCAGCCTGCTCCCAGCCTTCTCTGGCCCTACATGGTGCCCCTGTCAGAGCTAGGGGGAGCTTGAGGCTCCAGCCAGAGCTGCCTGTCACCAGGGACCATCTTTAAAAGCCAACCCCACATGCTGCTCCATGGCCACCAGCCTTTCTGGCCCAGTGTAGGCTGCAGTGTGCTGCCACAACCCTCTGCAACTCTGTCGCCAGAGCCTGTGGCCACCACACAATGGCTGGTCCACTCCCAGGTCCCGGGGTCAACAATCCATGCTCCAGGCTCCTGTTGGTCACCCTGCTTGCTCTGCTTCACAGCTGCAATGACCACCACCTAGCCCAGGTTAGTCTCAGCCCTGGATGCTCCCCTGCATGGCACAGCTATGTGGCCAGGCTTACCGTGGCATCTCAGGCCCTCTGCCACCATGCTGCTGCTATCTGAGACCTGTGCTGCCACCTGGACCCCAGCGTGGACATCAAGGACATGCAACCGGATGCCACCACCAGTGCTATCCATGAGCTCCTGGGGCTCCAGCCCAACCATCTGTGGGCCTGCCAGGCCAGCCAGGACTCATGGCCGCACTTTATCCAGCACACCTGAGATAACAAGCAGTGGATAGAGTCCTTTAACATGACCCAGACCACCTTCCAGGTAGCTCCTCGAGCAGCTCCACTGACACCTGGAGTGGCAGGTCACTATCATGCAGTAGCCCTTCCTCATGGAGACCCAGCTGGCCATCACCATGCTCAAGGTGGCTGTACCCTCCAGCCTGTGATACTTTAGTCACCTCTTCAGTGTGGACAAGGTGATTGCTGGGGAAGTTGTCCTGGACATATGTAGTGCCTGCCAAGATGTATTGGGACACACTGTGCTCCAGGTGCATAACCTCCTAGAGGTGGTAGAGGGGTTCTATGCCCTGGGCTTCCCCCAGTATATTGGGGCCCTGGGCATGACCCACATCCCTGTCACTGGCCTGCCCCATGGTGACTGCTCCAACTACAGCCAGTGGACTTTCACTCCATTGTGCTGCAGGCTGTCGTTGACCACCATGTGCCTTCACCAATGTAAGTCTTGGCTGGGTGGCACTGCCCATGATGCCTGTGTCTTCCACAACTCTAGGGACAGGAACATAGTCCACAAGACTTTGCCTGCACCCCTGTGAGTGCATGTACTGCAATGAGACTGCAGGCAGGAGGCTGGCCCAGGAAGGAGGGCTCCTGCTTCTCTGCTGGCACAGGTGACTCACTCTCCTGCAGCCAGTGGGCCAGGCCAGCAGGGCCTGAATGAAATGCTGGTCTTGTTGCAGTCAGCTCCTGCTCTAGGGCTCCTGAGCCTGGGACAGTGGCAGAGAAGAGCCCAAGCAGGAGAGCTGGCTGGTGAGGGACCCAGGATAGGTGCTGGGGCAGGGGCACCTAGCTAGAGTACATGGCACAGCTCCATCCAGGATCCCAGGGTGCAAGGATATCATTCAGCTTCTGCATAAAGGGAATGGACTTGAGGGCAGCCCCCGACTGGCAGTTGTAGTCAGTGATGGTGACCCACTGTGCCCACAAGTCTTTGACCTTTATGCAGCATTGGTGCCCCACCCAGTCATGCTCCCATTTCCATATGTGGCCTGACAGACCCTCATACACATGGGCATTGGGGTGCTTGCTCCAGGTGAAATGGCTCAGGACCTCAGCCTTGCCTCACAGCACCATAGGATCTGCAGTCTTTTCCTGGGACCAGTTCCTCCATTGGGAGGTGGTGTAAAGCATAGGGATGACAACAACCTGGTTCTCTCAATGGTCCACAGGGCCTGCATGGAACAGTCCGTGTACTGCTGGATCTGGGCAGGTACTTGCAATGCCCAGTACAGAGGCATGGTGCAGCACAGGCAGGCAGGCAGTGGGGCTGTGCTGGGGACCAGCACCAGGATCCAGGCAGGTGGCTGTGGCTGTTGCAGGACCACTGGTGTGGGATCCAGTGGCCAGAGGTCGGGGCAGAGTTGCCCCAGCCCTGGGGCTGGAGAAATTCCAACGACCTTGGCCCTGGTGCCAGCCAGGTGGCTCCCTGGTGGTGGGGCAGACTGGGAGCAAATTTGGTCCCAGTTCATATCTACTTGTGCTCTACTGCACAGTAACTACTCTTCATTTAATTTGCTACCTCTATTTTCAGGTAGCAAACTAACCATGCAGTAGATTAATTTACTGTGCAAGAAGCATCTCAATGTGTAAACGGTGATGCTATACTGAGCACTCAACTAGTCTACTGTGCAGTAAAGTGTCTTATGTACATGTGCCCTGAGAGGATCTGGGACTACACACTCAGTACTTAGTAGGGACTTTGCAGTCATAGTTATTCACACTGGGACAGATACTGTAAGTAGCAGGACTAGTTTCTGGGACATAGTTTGATAACAGTTTATTTATTTGTTTATTAAATACACATGTTGACCTTCCCAAAAAAGAGTAATGGCAGCTTAAAATAAAAGACAAAATAACTTGTTAAAGCAGATAAAATATCCTATTAGATATATAGATCATAGTCTATGTACTAGACATCTAAGATTTAGATGCCATTTCCCCCAAAATAAGAGCAACTACAAGTGCAATTAATGTGACTGAATAAACTCTGGTGCAATTTGCATTGGAGTAAGCTAATCCTGACGTCACCATCTACACATATGTTTAAGCTCAGGAATTTACTCTGCCAGTGGATATTATTTGTGTATGACAGGACTATCTAGTGGCACTGTAAATTAGTGTACACTGGCCCAACTGCCATGTAGATGGCAATGCTTTACTGTGCAGTCAGTTAGCCTAGTGTGCAGTAAAGCACACATGTAGATGTGTCCATTAATATGTCTTTCATTTCCAACAATGTAGGAAGATGATCCTATTGCAACTTTTAAGAAAGACAGCTTCCCCATACTCTCTCCACAGTTAAATCATAAGGGATACTCTAAATTGGCTACAGAGTAGGTATAAATGTGGGGGATATGCTTCTTGACAGTGCTCTTTCATTCTGAGCCTAAGTCAAATGCTTATATATTGTCAAAAATTCATTTAGGTGCCTTGTTTACTGGTTTGAATCTGAGCTTATAAAATAGAAGCTGGACCTTGAAATATTCCCATGAACATCAGCTGAACTTCCTATATCTATGACATTTTTCAACTCTGGACCACTCTTTACCTCCTTCAGTAACTCAATCTAAATATGCATGAAGGATTTGACTAGGACTCATTTTTCTATTACCTTCTGTTTGGACTAGATCAGACTAATGGTGCCAAAAATCATTAACAATCCCTTACAGTTGAGGATGTTTGTCTTCCATAAGTGTCTTATCTGTAGGTCCAAAGAAGGCTAATGAGGCCAATCCAGGATAAACAGACTCTGTTGCAACCTTGGCATATGTTTCTGTGTGGTATGAGTGGCTCTGGATCCTTGATTTGGTCCACAACATGCTATTTCTGCTGCTCCCACTTTTCTGTATGCTGTTGTTATCATAAGGTGTCAAAGTACCGAGATCCTTGCAGCAGACTCTTCCTCCATGAGGGGAAATCCCGGATGATAGTCTCCCATGAATTGATGTCAATGTTGCATTTTTTTCAAGTTGGCTTTGAGGACTTCCTTGAAGTGCTTCCTCTGTCCTGCTCTTGACTGAACTGGGAGAATAAAACTTGATTTTGGAGTGTGGAGTTGGATGTCTGGATGATGCAGCCAGCCCAGTGAAGTTGATGCCAGATGATCATTGCCTCGATGCTCACAGTGTTTGCTTGAGAGAAGACACTAATATTTTTGCATCTATCTTCTGACTGGATTCGAAGGATCTTTCACAGGCAGCATTGATGGTACTTCTCCAAAGACCCGAGTTGTCTCCTGTATGTTGTTTACATCTCAGCTTCATACAGTAAGGTGGGAATCACAACTGCCCAATAAACCCTGATAAACTGCTTGATAACCATGAGCTTGGTTTCAGATCTGATGTTGCAATCTTCGAACCCTGTTTGTATCTGATGAAGCCCATACTGCCAAAAATATTATCAGATTCAATAGGAGGAAAACAGAAGAGAGTTCTATGAATCACGGTGAGAAACAAACTCACCCCTGAGTGTTGATCATTTACTGCTCTGAACTGTTGTGTAGTAGTGTTGTGCACAATTAATCTGCTTTCAACTGCAGATTGGGCTTCATTTCAGTGATGGATGAAGTGACTTACATGATTATGTATAGTTTGTAAATTGTAAAGAGCTCGGGGATTTTTGCATGAATGCACTATATAAATGAAAGTCATAAACATTTCTAAATAAGGCAGTATAGAAATAGGTGCCTTTTTATTTTGTCTTTGTGAGTAAGCCTTAAAGTAAGGTACCAGTTTGTACCCAAGCTGACATAATTAAGACCTGATTTTCAGAGACTATTATCATCTATAAAATTATGGAACCAGAATTGGAGCCATATTTCCAAGTTTACCCCCAAATATGTTTAGTACCTTATCTTATAACCTTTAACTACATTATACTGGAAATATTCCCATTCAAACATTGGTACTCCATCTTTATTACTCATGGATGGAGTACTGATGTTTCAGGACACTGCTGTTTCAAAAATACTTGAAGATAAATTGTTATCAATTAAGGTTAAATTAAAATGTTTTCTAGTTGGACCAAAACTGAAAAGAGATGGTTTGAACAAGCCATTTTATTTAGTTTTTGGAATGATTTTATTTTACCTTTCTAATGAGGTAAATCTAGTCTCAAGCTCAGTTTGAAATGAAAGTTGAAGATATTGCATTTTGAGGGTGTAAAAACAAAAATATAAGCTCAAATCCAACTCCTCATTAGGCAGGTAAGTCACATTTACATGGATAAAGATATCTGAATAAATGGCATTTCATGCTATTTATGCAGACTACAGAATCTACTCCCCACTGCACAACTTGACTTGCCCTTCTGAGAATGCTTGGAAGGAATCCTATTGCACCTAGGAAAATCTGCAGCTCCAAATAAGTCCCAGAAAAAAAACAACCAGTGACAGCTTGATAGAGGCGGAAAAAGGCCCCCTCACCTTTTAGTCCAATAGCCTAGCACAGTAGTTCTCAACCTCTTTAGCCTCAAGGTACCCCTCATTAGCCTTAGGGTGCCTCTCATTAGACTGAAGGCAGCACTCAGAAAATTCTGGATCTTAGTTTTCATTCCTTTTTTGACTATAGAAGTAATAGTATAATGTTTCTATTGGAAAGAACTCAGAAAGATGACAACAGGTCAGGAAGTTTTTAACTCTTTGAATTCTCACAAGAAATCTCTAGGTTTTATCTCATGAATCATGTTTGCAAACCTTAAAGTGTTAATATTGCATGGCACCCTATTGCAGTCTTGAAAGGATCTCAAGGCACCCTGGTTAGGATAACTGGCAGCGAGGAGAGAACATACCCATAGGAAGAGAAACCCAAGTCCTTGGTTTTCTCATCTGAAGGGTATTTGAATATATATATCCCACTTCCCAGAAACATTTCCATCAGCCTGAACAAAGTAAAGAGTTATTTTCACCCTTCCTGTTTAATGTCTACCATTTGGCAGATAATGGCCCAAGGGGAAGGCATATGGAACCAGAAAGAAAAAAAAATAGATCTGTCTTGCTCTTTAGCTTAATGATCTGGGGACTTCGTGATGATCAGGAAGGGGCCTGTTTCTAGCTTCTGCTCATCTCCCAGTGGTATTTCTGAATTTAAAAGTCATTGGATAAAATATACAGGGTGTTGTCAGCCTATACACTTCAGGCATTTTCTCAAGAAATAGGAGATATGAATTCACATTCCCACCAGCTGAGGGGGCCTAGAAACTGGTACCCCATTCCACTATTAAGTGTCTAAGTGAATTTAAGAGCCTAAATGTAATTCTGTTCTACCCTGTTCAAGTCATTAATGAATCTACTCCTGTAAGACACCACCATTTTCTTACCATTAAGAATGAGTCACAAAAAATCAACAGGGAAGAGGAGGACAGAACCACTATTTGCAATAATCATTTTTCAGGGACTCAAACACGTTGCAATAGAATTGTACTTAGGTGCCTAAGTCCACTAATGTGTAGGGCGACCATATGGGATGATACGAAATCTGGGACACTGGCCCCAGCACCTAAGCAGAGGTGAGGCTGGGGTGCCACTGGTATTACTATTCAGGCAGCTAAGGAATCAATGGCCATTAATGATCCATTTTTCTTTCCTTCACAGGTGTAAGCAAACCCCTTTTTAATTGTCATTCCACTAATCAAAATAACCTATTAGGGCAATTAGGTCACCTTTCCTGTCTGATAGGGCTTCCTATTTGACAGTGGGTACCAAGGAAGCCCATTTTAATTTTCACAGGCCAGCCATAACCAGCCTTTGAAATCCAGGACTAACCCAATCTATCTGGGATGTATGGTCACCTGACTTACGTGCCTAATAGATGTAATAGAACCTGGCCCTGGGTCAGCAGTTCCATGGGAAAGCGGTATTGCTCTTATGGTGCTCTATATGCTCATCCTCTCTCTCCCCCTCTTTTTTTCTTTCTTTTTTTATACAACTTACATGGAGTTATGCACCCTCCTAAGGGGATTAAAAGGGCAAGTGGCCTAAAAGGCTATTTAGATAGCTAAAGTTAGACATAGAAGGGCTACTTACCATCTAACAATAGAGCTAGACTTGGAGCACCATATCTTCTGTATTGTTTTCTTTTATCTCCCCTTCTTGGATAAAAGTTTCTTTTTTGCTAAAACTATTTGGCAGATTTGGCTTTAATTTATGAATAGTTTCAATTGATAAATGACTGTATTTTGGGGAAAATATAACTATTTTTATTAAATTTTTTACCCATTCTACCCATGGAATAAAGTGCATTTCATTCTAAGACTAGTGCAATGTGGATGATAGAGAATTCAACAGATACTAATGATGTGCTAAGTGATGAACAAAGGTCAAACTGTTAATTTGTTAGCTCCAGACAGGTCTTAGAAATTCAAAACTTCATCTAACTGTTAAAATTGAGAAAAGATCTTAATTAAAAGACTTTCAGAATACTTATATAAAATACATTTTTCTCTCTCCAAAGTGCTGCTCAAGAAGCAGCTAATTAATCATCACAGATGAAATATAAACCATTATATCACAAATGGTGAAGGAGAACTGGTGGTATTAGAGACCACTATGGTATATTTCTATTTGTTATCCACATCTTTTATGATTTCAGCTTCCCCATATTACCTCTCTTAATTCTTTCTCCTGTCTTACCAACATTCTAGTTCCAATTGCATTACCATCTCCCTCTTCTGAACCCTACATGCTTAATTTGGAAACTTCCTGTTTCTAACCCAAAGAGTTTGTCTGTCACATTCTACATACTTCAGGGTTTTAAGAATCAGAGACATATCTGGGGTTCATTAATCTCCCAACTACTTTGATTATTGATAGATTTCTAAATTTACAGTGTGTAAGGGAGTTGGGTGGTGCTGCCTGGAGCTGAGTTGTGTCTCTGCTGTAACAGTTGTGTTCTGTCGTTTGAAAAATTTTCTGCCATGCCTTGATAGTTAGAGAGAGAGGTACCAAACACTTCGGGAGACAAAAACTGAGTTAAAGGCTCAGGAGGTCTTCTTATCTTCTCAGGGCTCCACCATCCCCATCCCCATCCCCTGGCCTAACCACACCAGATGTTCTGGGCTTGTTGTTGCTTGCCTACTGGATGGAGAGTCCAGTCTTAGTCCTATGAGACCCCTAGTTGGGGTCTTCTGACAATTTTACTGCTTGCTCTGTTCTTCCCTGCATGGGTCCCAAGACAGATGCCTCTCAATTCTAGTCCCACCCTTACCTTCGGGGTCGAGATGGACTCACCCCTTCTGGAAGTGTAATCTCATCCACATCTCTTCTTTCTTCTAGGGTCCCAAAGCAGTTATCCTCACCCCTCAGGACTGGACCCACTGACAGAGTGGTCTCCTCCATTGCTTGGACGGCTCTTCCCAGGTAAGTTCAGGGACCAAAATTTTCCTTTCAAGCCTCGGGGTTGGTTCCTCTTCTCATCTTCTCTCTGTGTCCTCTCTATCTGAACCTTGCTCCCATTTTCTCTGGACCAGCCCTGAACTCTCCCTCAGTGTCCCTTTAAATTCTATTTTTCCTCCACTGTGTACCCCATGGCAGCGTCTGATTCACTGTCTTCTGGACACAGCTGTTTTCCATTTTCTTTTTTGGGAAGGTTTTCCTCTTTTCCAGCTGCCACACCATTTTCCTTGTCCTGGACTCAAACTCCAGCAGCTGGGCTTGCTGCAGCAGCCTTTGAACTGCTGTGGCCCCAGGTGGTTCCTTTAATTAGTCGGGGCATGGTGTCTTTCCTGCCTTGGGTTGATGCGGTTTCTTCAGTACCAGTATTCTCTGGTAAGTTTTGTTTCTTTATATTCTTCCTCACTTTTCTTAACCACCCTGTCACACAGCGTTTGAAGGCACTGACCAGGCTTGTTGAATTTCTGTGTTAGAAATGGATAAAAACACAAAAAAATTATTGGAGATTAGAGAAAGAAGGTGGTGATGTGGCCAAATGTATTATCAAGGCTCTAAAATTTAGTTTTGAGTTTAACCTGATTCCTACTTTTTAATAGACTGGTTTGATAATCCATAATCAAGAAACTATGGGGAAAATAGCATATCCTGTAGTGTGAAACAAATTCTAAATATGATAAAAATAAAATAAACACCAGAAAGCTGACAAACAGCAAGCATGAGAGACTTTGACAAGTGTAACTGTGAGAAGTAAATGCAGGTACTGTGAAAAACAAATATGGGTAGTGTGACAGATACAAAATAGGGAGGTAAGTGACAAGTACAGCTACTAAACTGCCACAAATAGCAATAATGTCATCATGATCAAAAGACAACTTGGCAAACATAAGAGACAATACAGTGCTGAAGTAAACAAAGTAAATGATCCTGATGCAAACTCAAACCAGACCTTGGTTTCAGAGCAAATGTAGCAGTAGCAGAAGAAGCAGCTGCATTACATAAAAGTATCTTTGCCAGTAGCACGGATAGTAGCTTAGACAGCACTCAAGTGGGAGATTAAAAAGGAATGGAATAAAAAAACCCCCTTCAAAACATATATAAGGGAAATAGAAAGGAATAATAGGGTCAAGGTATGTGTAACTTGGAATGGCACAATAATATGAGAAGTCACTGTGTGACTACACTTCTGACTCTTTAGAATATTATATTGTCACTGATTGTGTTAGTCTACAACAATTAGATGAAGCCAATTAATTTGTTTAGAATAGAGAAATGCCTGTGTTTCCAAATTCTTTCAACAATCCATCATAAAAAGGAGTCTAAAAAGAGGTTTTATCTGCCTTAAGTATAGTTTGCAAGGTCCCTTGCCATCCTAAATCATTGAAATCAGGGGTTTAATGACAAATGTTTTATGGGTAAACTGTAATACTAAACTATAACAACTCATAATATCTTTGGATGTATCCAAGGCATTTATCTCTTTGGCATTAAAACATCAAGGTTGACATCAATTTTACAGTGCGATGTTCCAGCAGAAAGGGCAATTAAATTTTGGACTGTACACACAGAAGTGTTATATTTTGCAACAAGACAGTAACAGTCCCTCACTAGTAAGGTTGTTGCCTTGTAGTGAAGAAAAATATCAAACGGCAACACCACACTCATGAGAATATCCCGTCTTACCCATTCATCCTATTTTTGTTTTTTATTTGTGAGTGGCTGTTAGGAGCCATACAATATACAAAATCATTAGTGTAGAATTCACAGAAGATTAAACTGGAAGCCAGGCATGGATTTGAGGATGATACATTCCTGTGAAATGTAGAGCATGAAGAGGAATGAACAGTTATCTCTAACATACATGCTCTCTACTCCTCTAATGGCCTTCTAGTCATAAATTTAACAGTTACTAACTAAAATAGAAATACTTGAAAGAGCTGTAAAGAAGATAGCTTGGGCCTTCAAAGCAGTCCAACCATGGCAACACAGAGTTCAGTACAGCTAGACAGCTTCAGTTCTTCAGCTGACTTGTTAACAACTAGCTTGGGTATCTATTTTATTTAAAACCTTTATTAAGAAAGTGTTAACAGTCTTCAACTCACATGGAAATCAAATGGTCACTAAGGCTAACAGTCAAAAAGCCCAAGGCTATATCAATTCAATCTTTGCAAGTTAGTCTAAACTTCATAGATTGAACCAATAAGCAAGTGAACAGACACTCAATTTGATTCTGGAAATGCAGCCATATGCTGCAGTGCCCCAGGCCAGAAGCTGGGGGGCATTAGAGCACATGTCCCTGCTCTGCTGGAGCAGACAGCTTTAGCCAAATCTAGACTGACCACTCTATGAAATGGAGTTTGAGAGAGAAGTGCACAGCATCCTGGGATGCTGGGGGGCTGTGAGTTAACTTGAGTCTGGACAGGATCTGGCACAGAAGTTCAATAAACTGATTTACCTTAAATCAGTAAAGTCTGATACTACATCTGTCCAAATTTATCTTAAACTAGTTTTGGCCACTTTGAAAGTGGTTATGTGCACTGAACTTCTGTTGTGTTACAGATCTGAACCAGTTTATCACTAATGCCTGGCTATGTATAATTTTTATCCCTAGCCTAAGTGGATTCCACAAATCAGCTTCTAAGGATGGTTACATGATAAATATCCCAAGAAGTTTTTCTCACTGTATTATTTTCCTTAGAACATTATTGAATGCCACTGTTGCAGCATTAAAACATTTGTTTAGTGGTTTAGGTAAAGCATATATACAATCTAAACCACATACTTATTTGATACCTTTCTTCCTGTGTGTGAATCCCTATCTTACAATTTGAGCTGAGCTAACCTATTCACTTTCCACACTGATTATTCACACATTGAATCAAGAGTATAATTTACTCATTTCCATCACTAAACATGGCTTTTTGCTGTAAAAATGGCAAAACTGCTTTTTCTGAAAAAAACTTGAATTTTCCCCAGGTAGAAATTTACCATTATGTCCATGGAACCATAGTAGTACCCATTTGCTGAATATAAGCTACACAACCAAAGGCACTTAAAAAGTTTAACAATCCAAAAAGAATAAAGGAACCTTGAAGTTTCTTAATAAGTACCAGACCCCCCCTACTCCTTCACAGATAATGGAACATACTGTAGTGACTAATGGATTAAAATAATGGTTATTTGCAATGAAAGTAGCATGTCTTAGGGGTTATTAAATGGTGTTGTTGCAGTTTTGAACTTCTTAATACCATTTAATTACAAAACTCATCGTGTTTACTGATTGAAAAAAGTGACATTAGGGCATGATTCTCATTTACCCACAGTCCCCTTTACACCAGTCATAATGTAGTACAGAGGGAGCTTGATACTGATGCAGCAGTGCAAAAGGGCATATATGTAAAGGAGAATCTGAATTTGATATTCGAATTGACTTCAGGGAACAGAATTAGGCCAATACTGATTACTTTCTAAAATCCCACCCAAAGTGCCAGGAAACGAATAATTGCTAATCATTACCCTATATTATCTTATTCTTTCATATATACTTTAAACTTGCTTGGCATGTTTTATAATGTCAATCTTCATTTTTTCATCAATTAATATAATTAGTATATAATTAGGAAGCCTGGAAAATATATTAAATAGAGATGTCTTTTGAAACTGAACATTCTGGTTTTTAATTAATAAATTGATCATTATTTCTTGGTAATCACTTCTTTTAGGAAAGTGATTTTTAAGTTAACCAGTACTTCCCAATAACAATTGTAATTTAGTTTAAATAATCCATTATTACAAATTGGCCATATTCTCAAATCAAAACAAGCTTACTACTATTAATATCAGCTATATGATCTAATCTTAAATGTGGTAATTGTCCTTAGGCTTCACAAAAAAACCCAACAAGTGTGCTTTCTGTTTCACAAAAAGTAAGTGTGCTGTCTTTTTTTTACTTTCAGAACTAAAATTGAAATCCTAACAATTATTGTAGCTTCATTAATTAGGCCATGCATAGTTCCACCCAAGCACTAAGAGTTTGAGAGGTATTAAGTAGTTGTTTGGGAGCTTTCCAACTGAGTGAGCACTACCCCAGAATAAGGGTACTTATTACAGGTTACCTTTAAAATATTTTAAATCTGTAGACTGTTATGCTGTCATAAAGTTGGACCAGTTTCAGACCAGTCAGTGGTTAAGTTTTAATGCCATCTCAGACCTGCACAGTTGTGACATGCCACTAGAGGGATGGTGAGCTGAAGCAGGGACAGGAGCCAGGACTCTGTTGCTCCTCTGGGTTACCAAGGGGCCATGTCGATTAGAGACAGAGAAAAGGGTAGTGAAGGGTGGACTCAGTAAGAGGGTGGTCTCAATAAGGAGACTGCTTTTTCTCTGGTTGATTTACCTCTGGTTGAACGTGCCCTTGAGCAGTGTTTCTCAACCAGTGGGATGCATCCTACTGGTGGACCATGAAGGTTGTGTAGGTGGAACTTCAACTAATTTCCATTAATGATTACTATAATACTAAAATGCATGTAAATATATAAATACACCGTTTGGAAAAAGTGGAGTTTTGTTTTTGCAATGGGGGGACCAGGTTTTTTTGACAAAATGGTTGGAGGGATGTAAGGTAAACATGGTTGAAAACCACTGCTCTGGTTGAGAATGAAGTCCTGAATGTATCCAGACAGTAGGTAGAGTGTAGGCAGAAACATTACAAACGTCCACCCATGTGCCTCAGCTGAGTTCTGGGGGTTGTAGCCTGGAGCCACTGCACAGCCAGACCTGTTGGAATGAATGCAGTGGCTCCATGCTGAGAGTGAAGCTGCTGGAGGTTAGGAGCAGTTCTTATCTCAGCACAGAGCCACTGAGTAGCAAGAGCAGGGAGCTGGGAAGGGAAGCATGCATGTCTCCCCCCCGTCCGCATGGTCTCCCAAGATTAAAGCTCTGGGAAGCTTCCAGCACTGGGAGAATGCCCTAACTGACATGATGGGTACATGAACAACTGGTGCCTCCTGAGATTGGTGGGGCACCATGGCAGCAAATGGCAACTGGGGACTGCCCGCAGCCACCACTGACAGTGTTGATGAGCAGCAACCGGGGACCCCCATAGGCACCACTGGCTATATTTGTGGTTGTGGGGGTGGCGGGTGAAAGCAGGAACTGCCTGCAGAATCCGGCAGTGGCTTTGGTGGCAGCCAATCTCAGGGAGGGCATCCCCCCCGCCCCCGGTAATCCCCCTACGTGTCACCTATGGATGGGTCTGTGTATGAGGCAGTGTCCAGCAGTTCAACTCTTCCAGTTCCCTGGTCTGTAAAGGGGTGGGAAACATATACACCTTGGCTTGAACCTTCCCAGAAGGACTATTCTGGCATTGGGGGGGTGGGGGGGGGGCAGGTATTCCAGACCCCTTCTCCTCTCCCGAACACACCCTTCACACAGACCCAGGATGACCCAGATGAATTCAGTGGCTGAGCAGTATTGGTACTCACAGCAGTGTCTTCACAGGGCTCTCCTTCCCACCCTTGAAAGAAGAAAGAAAATGTGAGACTGATAGTCCTTACCACCTGAGAGAAGCATATAACCATTCAAGTTAGTGTGGCTGTATGCTCTTTTTGTGCCAAAAAGAGCCTGTCTATAGCCCTAGATGTCCAACAGGAAATAATTCCTGCCTTGGTGTCTTTCTTTCAGGTCCTGTGCCAGCTTAAAAACATATTCTCTTCAGAGCTACCTAGTGAGGGCAAAGTGAATTTGGTTTTGGGCAAAACTCTAAACAGGATTAGTGTATGTTCTGTATCTCAGCAGATGACAAAGAAAGACAGTCTTTATTTCTTCCATGGAAGAATCTGCCTCACGGAAAAAACTGATTGTTCAGAAAGCTTATTATCAGGATGATGTCAGAAGGGGCTTTATGTATACTCTTGAATTCCATTGTGAATGGCAATATATTTTGATGGTCATCACCTTAAAATACTTGATGTTTTCATAAATCTCCAGTTTACTGGGCATAACCTCTTCCTTCTGCTTTGCTGAGCCCCAAGGGAAAAAAAATACTTCTACAAAGAAACTAATCTTTGTTCTCCAACTAGATGCCTATAAAATAGTTCATAATTTGGGTTATTGTGTAAAAATTCTGAATACTGTGGAAATGTAATGAAAGAATACTGGTTCATCTTCTATAAAAGCTCAGCACGAAAAGAACCCTTTCCACAAAGAAATTGTGTATTTCCTGTGGCAGAGGGAGTTTACACTTGTATGCTATTGTCTCCTAACCTGAGTAAAGAAACACACAGATTTGGAGAACTATGAAAGGGTGGCTGGGTAGAAGATGGGGAGTAGACTATATGTATCACCCAAGAACTCTGCAGGGACTCTGTTTCTTGTTTAGTGCAATAATTAAGGAAGCTCTCATGTTAAAGGAGAAATCAAATATTGCCAAAGAACAAAGAATATAGGAGGCAATTGTTGTTTGTCAGTTTTTTTGCTTTGTATTTGCTGCTGCTGTCTGTTTTGTTTTGTTTCCTTATATGCATACATAACATACATATATATGTAAATGTTGTTATGTCAGTGACCAATATTTTACAACCTGCTGAGGCACTGAAAGATGGTAGTCTTCCTTGCATGATAAACATAAAGCAATAATTTCCGAGCTATGTGAACTATCAGACCTCAAACCTGCTAATGGCTAGAACTTAATATTTCCCATCTTGTAGCTCACACAGGCATAAATCTGTGGGGAAATTTTAAAAGGTAATGTTTCTCTGACAGGATATTTTATATATATTTTTTATGCTATTTGAAGCTGTTCGGAAAATTGGAATGTTAGAACGAGCCCTGATGGGGATGCTTCAGTGCCTAGAAAGCAGGTGAGGTAGCCACAGGTGCATGATAAATGCAATTTGTCACACTGTTGTACAGTTTATCACACAGACATTTTCACATGTGGCAGAGAGTCAGACACATATAGAAGCACTTATGCCAGCCTAGCTGTGCAGGAGATATTTTATCCCTAATATAACAGTAAAGTTCACTTTAAGCCAAGAGAGAAACAGAC
>NW_005842086.1:1981275-1986524 GCF_000455745.1 Alligator sinensis | reverse complement strand
ATATATATAGATAGATAGATAGATAGATAGATAGATAGGCAGGCAGGCAGGCAAGCAAGCAATAGACTGCAAACCAAACACTAAATTGCCAAAGGAAGGGAATGATGAGGAAGAGGGAATAGACTATGTGTTTTTATTACAAGAGAACATGTTCAGGGGTTGCATTCTCTCCGCTTAGTGTGCATGCAAAGTTACTGAATTAGGAGTGCATATCTCTCACAACCATTTTGTTTTTATTATTATAAAAGTAACATGTACAGACTTGCTATCACTTCTTACCACTGACTATTTATATCTGTGCAATTAAAATAAATCATTCTTAATGTTGCAGTAATTTATATTACGTGTGACCATTTCAGTCTTTATATAAATAGCTTAGTTAACAATATTGTTACTTTTCTATAAGCCCCCTATTATTATCCCATCTCAGTTATACCCCTTATACACTTTGAAATTTATATGCATAACAATAAATATCATACCTGATTTAATCGTTTGAATACATGGATAGTTGGTTAAAATGTTAGCAAAGCTAACCTGTAAGTCTTTTCTTTTTTTAGTTTTGTTTGCTTTATTTTTTCTTTTCTTTCTTTTGGTTAAAGCTCACATTTTGCTCTGATAAAATTCAGGTAATATACCTTCAAGTTTACTAGTGTCTTTTAATATGTATCCAGAATTAGTCTCATATTCAGCGTACATTTCATTTCTGGAAAAGGAACATTTTCTCTAGAGCAGTTCTTTGATTGATTTACTAACACTTTCCTTGCATTTTTGACAGTGGAAGATTAGTATGGAAAGAAAGAGAAAACATTCCCACGTTTGCAAAAATGAGTATCATAATTCTGAATTGGCCAATGTATCAGCATCAAAACAGAGAAGAAATGTAAATTGTTTTAATTATACACTGTCATTTATTTATTGTAGTATTATTAACCTCCATGACAGAAAGATCTTGGATATGAATGAAACTAAATAAGACTTAAGTGCATCTGCAAAAAAAAAAAAACTGAGTAAGAGACTCAGTTTATGATATGATCGCTGATCATTTTAAGAAGGCTGGTTTCTTGGAGTATAATAAATCAGATGCTTCAACCTGCTGTCCCTTGACTCATCTTACCTTGCATTGAACATGCATATCCTAAACCTATTAATTCAAGCAAAATGGATACCAATAAAATCCTCCATATACCATTTGAAAGAAAGGTAATCATGAATTTTGGTTACAGTGGAAGAATAACATAGTTTTTCATTGTCAGTGTTCAAAAATTATGAAATACAATCATTCTGCTCTTGTTGCTCCTATATGAGAAGAGGGCAGATCTTATGAATTGTATAGCTTGATAATATGCAGCTAGATAAAGTAACCCATAACTATTATTCAGACTATAATCATGAATCTAAAATTAATATTGCAGCATTGTTGATTCCCATCATTTTCTGTTTATGTTACATAATATATACAATCAGAATTTGAAGTGGACATTTTTTAAATGCCACTTGATGCGTAACTTCATTAGGGAAGTATCAATTAAGCTGAATAAGTTTAATGAGGTATGCTAATATGCAATGATTCTAAACTGCCACAGGGTGGTAGAAGATGCACTTTCCACAACATTTATCTAATTTGCAGAACTAACTGCTTTGCTACACTTCCACCACATTCAAATCCCTTATTAGAATCAGTGTTATTCTTATTGCTCAAAAAGTGTGAATAAAATGAAAGAGACAAATTTATATTTGTTCCAGTCCTATCAATGGAATTGGGGTGAAATGGTTTGAATGCTCTCAGCAGATGTGTTTTGAGATAAGTTCTCAGCTATGGGGAGAGAGAGTTTGTGTGTGTGTGTGTGTGTGTGTGTGTGTGTGTGTGTGTGTGTGTGTGTGTACGCGCGCGTGAGAGAGAGAGAGAGAGAGAAAGCGAGAAAGTCTAATTAGTCATGTTTTAGCTAAAAGTAGCAAGCAGCTAAGTATTACTGCATATTACTTGTGAGATGCCATTTAGCATTTTGAAGGACCAGATATAGTCTATACTTGAGACATCAAAATGGACACAAAATTAAGAATTAAATTACAGTAGTATCCAGAAACTCCAATCAGGATCCAATCCCCAGTGTGCTATACATTACATATATATTTAAGAAGCTCTTCATTCCCAGGAAAAGCTTAGCATTTAAAAATGAATCTATATGCACAAGTTTTCTGTGGTTTTCTTTCTAATTTTATTTCTAATAAAATTTGTTCTATACAGGGAGGAACAACTATGCATTTTGGACATGAGTGTTTCAGGCATCACATAGTGATCAGCTATGTCTAAAGGTTCAAAAATGCTTAACATAGAATTTATGACTTTTACTCACCTTCTTGCATATATGGGCAATATAAACCCAAATCCAGTTCCCCTTTAGGCAAGTAAATGCCTAAAGCAATGCAGATTTTAGAACCTATTTCCTTCTGTACAACTCATCTTGCCCTGAGCATGTTCAGAGGGTCCTGAACTACTTATATGCTGTTTCATTACCTGAGCTACTTATGTGCTGTTTTACTTATATTCCACCCAGGTAGGCAAGTAAACTCCATGCAAATCCTAGGAAGTTTACTCACAAGGGGTCCTGGCTTTCTCTGATAAAAAAAATCCCCAATTTTCAGATTTAAAAAGTAACCCAAAAACCACATTTTCCCATGATTAAAATGAAACGCCACTAATATATAGATATAGCTATAGTAGTGTTTCACTGTGTATGTGTGTGTGTGTTTCATTTTAATCATGGAAAAATGTGGATTTTGGGTTCCTTTTTTCAATCTGAAAATTAAGGATTTTTTTTTTTTTTTTTTAATCAGAGATACCAAGATCCCTGTTAATCAGGGGGAAATAAAAACTACAGCTAGTGATTTCTTGATGCCTGGAACAACACTTTCCTATGCAGGCAACCTAGGTTTGAACCTCTGTCTTCCAATTCTCAGCAAAGTGCTCTAGTCATCAGACTTGATGTGTTAAGAGGCCTCTACACCTTTCTGAAGCTGGATTAGTTGGCAGGCAGGTGCGTACAGAAAATGAATTCTGGCACTATCCTGAAAGAAAATGGTTCCTACCCCCATGGGGCAGAAACTATCCCAACTCTTGCCCACTTCTTTCAGTCAATGACAGCTAAATTTGAAATGCAAGAACACTACTGGAGATAGAGCAGTACCTATCTCCAGCAGTGTTTCTTACCTCACAGTGCAGTGCTAACCCTAGAGATCCACATCTCCTCTGTTTCATTTTTCTTCAGCCTCTATCTTCCCCTCTTAAATCCTTAGCCCATTGCCTGATGGTTATGACCCTTTGCTGAGAAAAATCAAAACCTTGGAAATTAGTATGAAAAACATTTGTCCTTTCTGTCCTCCTCTGCAGAAGAAAGAGATGAGAGTTGTAAGATATTACATTTTAAGATAGTTTAAACTAGTTCAGCATGGACATAACATTTCTTTGAGAGAATTAGGAATTAAATTACATTATTCTCTGTTCTACTGTAGGGCTTATTCATGTTCTTCGGTGTATTTATTATTGTAGATATATATCTAACCGCACCTTGCCATGCATCCACAGATGCATCATGAGCAGGTCCAAGGACATGATCCTCCCCCTCTATATGACATTGGTCAGGCCACAGTTGGAGTACTGTGTCCAGTTCTGGGCACCGCACTTCAAGAGGGATTTGGACAACATGGGGAGGGTCTAGAGGAGGGCCACTCACATGATCAGGGGGCAGCAGGGCAGGTCCTATGAGGAGAGGCTATGAGACCTGAACCTGTTCAGCCTCCACAAGAGAAGGCTGAGAGGGGATCTGGTGGCCATCTGTAAACTTGCCAAGGGGGACCAGCAGGCTATGGGAGAGTCCCTGTTTCCTCGAACACTACTGGGAGTAACACGGAATGACGGCCATAAGTTGACAGAGAGTACATTCAGGCTAGATATCAGGAGGCGCTACTTCATAGTCAGGGTGGTTAGGATCTGGAAACAACTTCCAAGGGAAGTGGTGCTCACTTCTACCCTGGGGGTCTTCAACAGGAGGCTGGATAATCACCTAGTTGGGGTTGTTTGACTCCACTTTCCTGCCATGGCAGGGGGTTGGACTTGATGATCTGCTCAGATCCCTTCCAACCCTACCAACTATGAAACTATGAAAATATCTATTCTACGTCTGTTCTCTGCCACATTTTACATGCTAGCTGCTGAACATCTGCCACCCCCATTTAAAGTTACAACTTTGCATTCAAAACCTCCTCACTTTCCAGGAAACGCATCAAATTCCATATTTATGATTTCCTCTCATTTAGTGTTATATCAAAGTAGCCCACCAGGTGATAAAGACTTACTATCTCAGAGGCATGGCCAACGAATTACTGATTGTTGACACCAGATCTGCAGCAGACCTGGACATGCCACTAATTCAAATTTAAGTTGCCTTATAAACCAGTCATAAAAATATTCTATGTTTTATGTGGAATGTTCTTATGGTTGGTTTGACATTTTACGGTGCCTTAAGTTGAATATACATATAGTACCCTTGTCATTTATGCCCAAGTAACACATTAATCATGATATAAATGTAATGTGTAAAAGGACCCTAATAAAATATTTTTTTTTCTTTTAGTTTTTGCTTAACCTGTACTAGGTATTTGTGTGTTTTAAGTCTGTTCTAGGGGTAGCCAATCAGCTGTAAAAGTCAGCAGTCATGCATATCTTCTAAGGTTTTTCTTGTCTTGGAAAATAAAGTCAAGTCAAGTCAAGTCAAACTATGCACATCCAAAGTTTTCAGGCTGTTCTGGAGAGGTTGACCGTGGTCTTCATTTACATGAAGTGTTGATGTTATAGTAATTCTATGTATTTAAGTAGGGAAGAACCAAGTGAAAGAAGAGGAGTGTGTATCCTGAGGTAAAAAGTTTCAAATTTTTAGCCATAGTTCTTTTCAACAGCTGTAACAGTCTCTGTTTTGGGACCTCTATGAAAGCCCATTGTACTGATTTTTATAAATGTCACAGATATTCTATTGACTGGTGGTTGGAATTCAGCATGTTAATTTAGTCCTTACTGGAAGATGTACAAACCTGATTTGGTAAGTGTGGAAAAATCTTCTGCACAATTCTTGTATTCTCAGTAACTGGATGAAGCTATGAGAATATTTGTGCAGCAATGCCAGTGATATTAAGTCAAAGGTGATGGGTGGGATGTGTGCTTTGCTTCAAAATATGTTCTACCACAATATTAC
>NW_005842086.1:1953372-1981265 GCF_000455745.1 Alligator sinensis | reverse complement strand
AGGAATAAATAGTGTAAGAACAACAGCCTGCTTTCCTGTTTCTACATCTTCTCCTACAATGGGGTTACATTTTTCTTAAAGAGTAAGATATAAAATTCTGAGCATTAACACATGTCACAGGTTAACTCATTTTTCTTGTCACAAGGGCCACTGTTACAGCTTTGTTTAGATGTGAAGAAAATTGTGATTCATGTGCAACCCTAGCTATACTATATGAATTTTCTGTGTCATCTACCCCACAACTATTATTGATGCTCACAATTTTTTTTCCATGTCCCATCTATGTTGTGTTCAAAGTAATAGATTTAAAATGCGAGTACTTGACTGGTTATGACAATATAATATTAAGTACCAAAGACTTTTTTGTTTAACCTGTACTGGGTAAACAAGCAATGCTTGTTTGTTTGTTTTACAAAACAATGTTTTGTTTTGGATGCTTATCTTGCTGGGATCCTATGACCCCAGATGACTTCCTGCCCTTTGGGTAGGGGGCTGGACTCTATGATCTTCCGAGGTCCCTTCCAGCCCTAATGTCTATGAAATCTATGAAAAGCAAGAGTGGCTTGTGTACCAGTCTACATGAGGGAGGATGTAACCTTTTTGTTTTGAATTCACTTCCCAGCTGAATCTTCTGCATACACAGACTTATCCACAAGCATCATTATTTGTTTCTGGGGTTTTTCCATTACAGATAATTCCATGTGCTTATGCTTTGTCTTACATGGTTATAGAATCATGGGGTGCACCTACACAAGACACTTTTCTGCACAGTAGCATAGTTTATTGCACATTAAGCATGCACATCTATACATGTACACACTTACTGTGAAGTAAACTTTGCTAATCTACTTGCAATTAGTTGCTGTGCAGTAGTATTCATATAGATGCTGGACTGGGAGCAAATCTGTGCTTGGTCATCTGGCCAGTAGAGGCTGAGAGATTACTCCCTGCCCCTGAGAACTATCTGATGCTGGGGCAGGCTCCACCACCAGAGCCTGGTCAGGGATTATGTCCCCCTGCCCCAGCAGCAGGGAGTTCCAATCCCCCCACTCCGAGATTGTGATCAGAGAGTAGGGGCTGGGAGATCCTTATCTCCCAGCATCGGCCCCATGGTTGTGGAGCTGGCACCAGGAGCTCCCTGAAGGCAGGCACTGGGGAGCCTGTTCCCTTCCCAGCTCCATGATCATGGAGCTAGGTGGGGAACCAGATTGAACTGGAGGCTGCTCCCCAACCTGTTCTCCACCCAACTCCACAATCACAGACCTAAGCAGGGAATAGGCTCTCCAGCCCCCACACCATGATGGGAGGAGAGGGTGGGAAATGTCTTGGTCAGGGGCAGTCCCAATCCCATTACCTGATTGGGCAATTGAGGTGAATGGCTTGGAAAGAGCTGCAGGGGTGGGCTCACTGCTAGCTGTCCCACCAGATGATCAGGCCAGAGGGCTGAGATTTGTCCCTTCCCTGAAGCTCTTTCCAAGTCCCCTGCCCGCAATCAGGGAGCTGAAGTCAGGAGCTCCCTCCTGCTGGGGCAGGGAGACATTGATCCCTGCCCCCAGGGGGCTGCCTGCTGCTGGGGCAGGTACAATGTCCCAGCACCAGCCAGGAGACAACTGACTCCCTGCCAGTCCCTGGGGTAGAACCCAGGGGGAGACTAGAGCAGGGCCCCATTGCAGGACACAAGGAAGTGGGACCAATTTGCTGCCATAAGCAGCAAATCTGCTCCAACTTCCCTGCATGTATGGATGCCTGGCTGGGAGCAGTAGTATGCTGCGCTTGAATCTAATGCATGTGTAGACACACCCACAGAATCATAGGTAAGTAGAGCTGAAAGGAATCTTACAAGTTCATCTAATCCAGCTCCTGCTCAAGGAAGAATCATTCCCAAGTAACGTATCCAGGCAAATGTCCATCTACCCTACTCATGAAAACTTTCAAGGACGGAGAGTCAACAGTTTCTCCAGATATCTTGTTCAAATGCTGTTCCAACCCTCAGAGACAGAACATTCTTCCTCCTCTCCACACTAAACTTCCCCTGCTGAAACTTGAACCCATTGCTCCTACGCTTGTCACCTACCATCATCAAAAAAAGGCCATCTCCATTCTCTCTGCAAATCACCTTTTAGGTATATGAACACTGTTATCAAAGCCCCCTCAGTCTTCTCTTTTTGTAGACTAAATAGCGCTAGTTCTTTCAGCCTTTCCACATAAGTCTTATCTCCCAGGTAACTAATCATTTTTATTGTTCTGTACTGAAATCTTTCCAAATTACCACATCCTTCTTGAAACGGGGAGGGGAAAGGGGGGCGGAACTGGACACAGTAGTGTAGGTGAGGCCTCACCACTGCCAAAGAGAGCATAAGAATCACTTCACTTGCTTGTCAACTGATCCTGTTAATTCAACCAAGTATGTTGGACTTCTTTGCAACAAGAGCACACTGTTACCACATATGCATCTTATGGCCTATTGTAACCCCAGGTCCTTCTCTACAGTACTTCATCCTAACTCATCTTTCCTCAGTATGCATTTTTGCATTCATTTATTCTGTCCCAAGTGCATTGCACTCATCCTTGTTGAATCGTATCTGATTGATCGCAGACCCTTTCTCCCATCTATTCAATTCATACTGGATCATAGCCCAATCCTCCAGAGAATCTTCAATTCCACCCAAGTCAGTGTCATTCACAAATTTGTTAAGCATGAACTTGATCATAAGGGATCCTAGTTTTCTTTGATTAAAAAAAATCCCCAATTTTCAGATTTAAAAAATAACCCCAACTCCAATTTTTTCTATGATTAAAATGAAACGCTATCAAAAATTGTGGATTTTTCTTTTTATTGGAGAAAACCAGGATCTCTGTTGATCACATTTTCCAAGTCATTAATGAAGATATTAAAGAATAAAGGATCAAGGACAGATCCCTTGGGAATCCCACTTAATACCTCCTTCCAACTAGACATTGAGCTACTGACTACACACTGAATATAATGATCCAAACAGTTATGTATCTACTTTACAGTACTGTCTTCTAGCCTTTATTTCCTTAGTTTGTTAATAAGCATGTCATGAGGGAGAGTGTCAAAAGCCTTGTTGAAGTCAAGGTGTATCACATATATTCAAATGGATTTATATCTGTTCTCTTATAGAAGTACCTTTAATACATGTTAAAATAGCTGTAAATGTATAGATACTTGGATTTTTACAGGACATAGAACATCCATTCTACATCACAGACAGATGCTATTTGCCTAAATCAAATTGAAAAGCTTCTATATTTACAAAGATTCTAATATTTAATTTTTGGGGGATTTAGCTGGCTCACTTTGGGTCATTATCCTGTGGTAGCCCACTTATATGAAGGATTATTTCCATTTTACCATCATAAAAGAAAAGGCAGGGTAAATCTTGTTATTTGTACAACTGCTCACTTTCAACAGATATATTTTATTTTGGGTGAATGGAGATGTCTATCAACAAACAAAACACACCAGACAGATAAAATTAGTTTCAACATATATATATACACACACCACCCCTTTTTCCCCCCCCCCCCCACACACACACACTAATGAGAATTGTTTGAATAGACTTCCCTGTATTGTCACTTAAATGTATACCCATAATGGATGACATTTTAGATATAAGCCATATAAAATACGTTACTCAGGGGGGAGATTGGGCCAATAAAAACTATTACAAAAAACACCCTTGCCCCTTGTACAAGTCCTAGACCATCATGGCTACGACAACTACCACCATGGCTATAATCCTACTACAGATATTTTTCATCCATTTATACTCCAAAAGGAGAGAAAAGAAAACAACAAATTATTTTAAATTATTTTTTTATATCCATAATAAAATGAAGTACTTGATTTTCAACATATATATATCCACACCCCCCCCCTTTTTCCCCCCCCCCCACACACACACACACACACACACACAGCAGACCCTCTGAAGATCTCTTCATGCATTTTACCTATTGGTTTTTTAAACTGTGGAATTAATGAACCTCTACAGTCAAAACCTCAGTAGGAGATCCAAGAAGTATTGAACCTCATCATGACAAGAAATACCATTAGAATATCCCATGTACTGCAGTTGTTTCGAGCTAAGCCTTGCAGAAAGTTCTGTGTCCAAAAGAAGGTCACAAGTTCTATTGTGTATAAAACTTTTCCTGAAGTATGGAAGTCATCATTATAGCCTCTTCCCACTTAAGCCAAGTACTAGATCCATGTTAAAAAATGAAAAAGTATATTTAGGCAAACACATTGCTTTTTTAGTTGAAATATGTGCATCTTACTTCAATTGTGCAATTCAAAATAGTTTTGCCTCTACTTTGATGTATTCAATCACTTAAGTGTTCTGACCTTGAGGTTAGAATGGATCCATCATTTTGAATAAAGTGGGCCCATGGGTTTAGAGCCCCATCCTCCCCCAATATCATTTTCAATTTACAATCCAGATATACTGGGTTAAAGAAACATTCTATCAAGCTCAAGCTATGGGCTAGACAGGAACAAGAGCATCTTTAATTTTTACTGTTGAACCTGAGCTACTGTGTAGTCAAGAATTGAAAACTGACAGAATCAGGATATGACCAAACGAGAGGGAATGTGGTTTTATAGCCCAGTGAAGACAGCACTCCAGTGGGAAGGCAGAAGCCCCTTCCCCTGCATTTAATTTTTATATTATTTAAAGTAACACATGAAAGCAAAAGCTTCCAACACAGTGATGGCTAGAAAATGACATTTAGAGGTTTGTTTTTGGGAATTGGCTTATAGGTAAAATAGATATAATACATTAGAAAAATGGTCCAGGGCAACAACAAAGGTTAATTGATTTCTAAAAGCCTGGTTGTCACAGTTTCACAGACTTCAAGGCAGACAGGGATAGACACACAGGGTAAGAAATTGTAGACATCTACCACACTGTTCCATAACATGAGATAAGGTGGCTCCAGCTCACAGTGCCCAACTGCAGAGCCCTTGGTCTTTCTGGTTTTGGGGAGTAGACCAAATTAGGAGAAGGCCAGGAAAGCCCAAATTAGGAAGTGTGCATGTGATGGGCTTGTGAAACAAAGGAATATGCTGGCAGGACAGAAAGTGGACAGTATGGCAACCACAGAAAGCCCGATCAGTGACATCCATGGATAAAGAGTCATCAGGAAGGGGAAAGAATACATAAGAAGGGATTTCAGAGAAACAAACAGGTCTCCAAGAGGGGAACCTTATGCACCATGGACAGACGGCATACCACCAGCCCATCTCATCCACCTCATGGGGAGGAAGTGGGATGGGGGACTTGGCCTCTGACCTCCAGGGTGCTGACATTCAAGAGAGAACCTCAGAGTGAAGCTCATGTCCTGGCCAGACATACCTTGACTGTGATGACAGCCCTGGGACTGGTAGATATAGAATTGCTTGTATTATTGTTACCTGCTATCACTGTGTATCAATAAAAATTTCCTATTTTCAAATGAAAAGGTTGTGGTCAGTCTGAGGATTTGGGTACACCCAGAACAAGATATCTGGGTCATTAATCCAGTGCCAAAACACAGGACCTTCCTGTAATTTAAATTTAAGGACTCAAATGGGACTTAACTAATGGGATCAGTGTTAGTGTAACTTCTGCATGAAGGTGAATGTTATCCGTAAGCTATATTTACATGACATCATTTATTTAAATATAGAGTTATTTGGCTGTATTGGCATTCTTCCTAATTCTCATACTTCGTACAGCTAGAATTCTTGAGGAAAAATATTGTTATCATAGTTTCTCTTAATCAGTTATCACCTGATAAATAAGCGTTAGGAAATTTATATATGCTCACAGACAGATCCTGTTAAAATGAATTTTAATTAATTTTTCTTCCGTTACCCTTGGTTTTCAAAAAAAAAGGGTGGGGGAGGGGGGTTGGAGGCAGGGTCTTTTCTCAGATTCATTAGTCTAATTACTGACACATTACTGGTGCAAATAAACTCATTTTGGTAAGTTAGTCATTGCCTAAAAAAATCTTGATGTGAGTGGACTTCATCTTTCACAGAATGGCAAGGCTGCCAATAAAAATCACAAATAAAAATGTTTTTTAGAACAGATGTAGGGAGACTATTCAGTGTTAAATTACTAGGAAATGGAAAATAATATGTATAAATTAACTCAAAACATATCTAAGAATATGCTAGATTTACAGGTACTGTCCAGATGTTGTGTGCTGCTCTGGTGATGCAAACATGAATGAACAAGCACAGAGCATCTAGAATGAACTTGTTTCTGGCCAAGAAACTCCAGGAGGGTTTTAAACAAGCTTCCAGTTCAGACCCATTATAGAGGACAACTTGAGCTGTGAAGTATGGTTTGTGTCCATATCTAAATATTCCAAAAATTCCAAACCTATTTTGGGTCAAGATCTATTCCATATCCCTCTGGAACTAGACTGAAAGTCAAATGGACGAAAATTCCTAAATTGTCTGATTTTTTTTTCAATATGCATTTGAAATGTTTCTCCAAAGTTTTGACTATTGGAAACCAATAATTCCTTTTTCACTCTTTTAGTCCTCTTAATTTCTAAGGCCTGGAGTAATGGGGGCTCAGTTTCAAATAGCCTAGTCAAATGCTTTCCTGCCTCTGCTTATCTCATTAAAAATATATTAGGCAATTCAAGCCACCTCTAATTTTTTTATTACTATCAATGTTCCTTAACATGGAATTTCTGGCATACTGTGATTGCCTAGATTAATGCTATAAACTATACCTCACCTTTTCCAGTCACCTTCATTATTATATTGCCAGAGCAAGTTAAGGCCTCATTGGAAAAAAAAAAAAAAAACAAAAAAACCCCCCCCCCCAACCCCCCCCCCCCCCCGATCTAATTCTTAGATGGGTGGTGGTTATCAATAGAACTTGAAAGACATATCTCTCTTACTTTCAGACCACAAATTATATTTACTAAATGCTACTTATAAAAGTATGTTGTCAAAAATACAAGTTTGCATAACTTAAAGTAAGGTTATTCTGTTACTATTTTTTGTCAACAATCACATATTATGTCCATATTTAAGACCTTTATGGGAGTCATATTTGTAAGATAAATTCCACATCATTTGTATTGGAATTATTAACGTGGAACATTTTTTAATTTTACCTTTGTTATGTATTTTATGGTTACACTTCTTTATTAACCTTTTTTACTATCAAGGTTTATTTTAAAAATACATGAACAAACAAATAATTTACTTCAATATCCTCTGTTCTTTAAAAACATCAGTCTGAAAGACTGTGAATACCTGAGTGCTTCTTTGCCTTCAACTTCCAGTAAAGTCAGTGGAATTTCATGGCGTTCAACACCATACAGATTAGCAAAAAGGCAGCATAAAGATTATCATGGATATAAAAAAAAATCTTCTTTTGCTAAGTGATGTTGGCTTTGTTGAAACAATTACAGGACTGGGGGGTAGGGAGGGAGGGGGAGTGAATGTTTCCCATCTTATTTTTCTTGTAGTTTGACTTTAGTAGCTAGACAAAAAGGCAAACTAATGTGATAAGGGTTATTTTTGTGATACCGATATCCATACTAGAAATAGAAAATTTTGGAGAGATCACGAGAAAGCTTGTTCTTAAGAGATTTTAAGCCTAATGTTGCAGATTTACAATTTTTGCTTAGTTTAAATGCCTCAGAGACAAGCTGGCAGGCCTTTGAATTATTATCTTGACAGAAATTTTTCATATTGTGAGACTTTCCAATCATTAATTTCTTAATATCAAAATATATTTTATGTTAACTATTCTTACTCTATGTTATAAAGAGGAGAACCTTTCTAATTCATAACAGTGGTTCTGAGACCCATTGCAATCTCTGAATTGTCAAATTAACGAGTAAACCAACAAAATAAAAAGAATGGATATTGCATTGTAATGTGTACTTTATTTATATGACAAGTCTCAATCAGTTTTCATTATTTATGATAATCCTTCATGGCTTGCTAGTAAGTGTTCTGCAGTACATTGTGTAAATGTACTGTAATTAAGTCTTAGTCATATGAAACCTCACAAACACTTTGCTATTAATTTTTTGCTGAGAAGTGGGGAAAAGTCTAACACACTTTTTGTGCTTAAATTATATGGTATGTGGATTAGAATGTTGCAAATTACATAGCAAATCCTTAAATACATGCAGCTTTGTCTCTCTGAGGATCTCAATGTACTTCATAACATTAATTAAGTTAGCTTAATGATAATATAGGCCTTGATCATACTAAGCATTTACATATTGAAAGAGTATAAAATCACTAGAGTTTATATTTAATCTTTAAGACTTTTTGTAGGATTTGGCCTCAGTCAGCATGTGTACACATGCTATTATGGTGCATGAATAAATTGTGGAGCTTATTGCTGAGGAGCAATTAACTCCAGAGCAATAAGCTGTGCAGTTTATTCACAGGCAGCATATGGAGCCAGGTCAGAGAAACCCCAGCTGGCAGGGGGCCCCAGAAATCAGCCTGACAGCCCAGGGCTGCTCCCCTCTCCCCCAGCTCAATATGCTGCAGAGGGGCTGGCTGGGCCATGAAGGAGCTTCAGTGAGGGGATAGCCAGCAGCCAGCCCCCACATTGAAGCACCCTCATTACCCAGCCAGCCCTTCCACCATTGACATACGTGCTGTGCAGTTTTTTTATTCTGCAGCAGAATAGTACTTAAATTTATAAGAACTATCTTGCTGCAGAATTAATTAATTTACTCCAGCATAAAGGGGTGCATGTGTAGATACTGAGATGTTTACTGCATAGCTAATTAGTCAAATTCACAGTAAATGTCTCATTTAGATGCAACCAACAGGATTTTGGGATCAGATCCTGTGGCCTGGTTACATTTTCCTGCCAACCTTTGGATAACATAGGTTTTATTCATTCATGACCCTCTCAACATTTATCCACAACTTATTCTCCATATGCACCCGAAATATCTCTTGAAAAATTGAAGTGCTATATCTGGGGTCAGAATATGAATGGGAAGGGTGAAACCATGAGATTACAGCTTGCAGCCAAGCCAAAAGGCTGTACAGAGGATAAGAGCCTTTGCACATTTAGGTTTATTTTATGGTAAATGCTGCAAGATGCACAATAGTTTCAGGATTATACAAATTTAAGATGCTGAAAGCAGGGTCATAGTCACACTTTCCACACAATCCAGCCAAATTAAACCAGTTCAAGGGAGGGGATTAATGCATATCGTAATGATTTCAATAGTAGTAACTGCTGTGTGTGAATTCTCAGTATTATCAAAGGAATTCTACAGTTATCAACAAACAAATCTCATTGAGCTACCACAAGGACATAGTACACTCATACACCAGGTTATGCTCAATAGTCTATAAATTTTATTATAGCAATCAAATTAAAGTCCCACACATTTTCTCTAGTGAAGAGCATGACAGATGCCAAAAAGGCATCAACACCTTTTCAGTGTATGCATCTGCACCCAAATTATCCACCGAACTCTTACCTTCTGTAAATGAGGTCCTGTACTGACTTGTAACACTGAGTCAGATGGAGCAATCAAAGAAGCAAAGCCAGGAAACAGCAACAGCTGCTGCAGAAGGTGAATGTACTGCTAGTAATCATATTGATGACATTACTAATTTATTTAGCTGATAGAATTTAAAATAGGAGTGAGGATTCATCTGTCATCATCATATCATCCATCATCTCTCTGTTTCTCTAGGTAATAGGAAGGCTGTTGATAATTTTAGTTGGTTTTGTTGCTATTCTTCTCTGTTTGTTTCTGCAAGCACCTTTTTAAAAAAGGCTGAAATAGAATAAAATATTTCATGCTGGTAAATATCAATTTTGAACTACTTGCTCCCATAGATGCGGAAAATAATAATATAAAAAAGATCACATTCTATCATGGCTATTAAAAGATGTTTACTTTGCTCTTATCACTCGGTATTGTTGTTTTTATTTATCATCCATACGGTTAAATACAAAAAAACCCCCAAACCCCAGAACCCAAAACAAGTGAGAATGGAGTTTGAAATAATTTATGCAGTAAAGGAAATACTGCAAAACAATTGCCATACACCCCTTTGACCAATAGTACTTCACTTCAGACTACACCTTTCATAGCAATCATCAGCCTTTTATGTCATCTCCTCCTTCCCCTCTCTTTTCCTAAAGGTTGCAAGTTCCTTACGCCCACATCTTTGTTTTCTGAAAGTCATTTAGTAATGATCTCAAGCAGGGCCACCATAAGGATTTTGGAGTCCCTGGGGTCAACAGTTATTGCTCAGTTATGATAATTTTGCTTGAACTTGCATACTGGCACATTTGGTGTTTCATAAATCACAGGGTTTGGGGGGAACCTCAAAGGTCATCTAGTTACTGCATGAAGGAAGGAGATTCTACAACATCCCTGGGCTCTTGTTCCTCAGTTCTGTTTTGAAAGTAAGGACACCCAGCCCCTGAGATTTAATCTAAATTAAGTTAAATTGGGTAGTTTAAGCCCATTGCTTTGTCTTGCCCTTGATAGCAAAGGAGAACACTCTCTCTCCCTTTTTCTAACAGTATTTCAAGTATTTGAAATCTATCATGGTTTTGGTCTAATTTTCTGAAAACTAAATAAGGCTTACCTAGGTTTTTCAGCCTTTCCTTGTATGTTTCAATTTCCAACTCATTTATCATCTGTCTCTCCCCTCTGACTCCTTGCCAGTTTCTCCATATCCTACTTAAACTGGAGAGCCCAGAAGTACACACAAGACTCCAGATGAAGCTCATCCTGTGTTAAGTAAGGTAACAGGGAGGCTGGACTACTACTATTCTAAGAGAGTGCAACAAGCTAAACTGACTATGTGAGACTGTTACATATAGGAGCTCACCCTTAAATAAAGGGGATATTCCTGTTGTCACTGCCGTGCACTGCAGCAAGGAGTCCGGGAGCCTTAGAGGCCATCAGGCAGGTACTTGTGACGCTTGGAGTGGAATTAGGCACAGAAGCTTATCAGTCGCAAAGCAAGATTGTTTACTCATGCTGTCAAGGTGGTGAATAACGGAGGTCAGAGGTACTTGGTTAGTTACAGCTTAGAGTTTGTCAGGTCGGTCTGCATAAGTGTTCGCTGTTCGAGCAGAAATGGTCGGGCCGGCAGTCATTGATTTATGTCTGAGATTGGGTCGAGACAGGGAACTTAGACAATTGATCAAATTGTCTAATTACTCTGATACGTGTGATCAGAGGTCTCCAAGGTGTGTACGGAGGTCTCCGACTTCACGGAAGTAAAAAACGGGTTTTATTTGTGTAATAGCCGATTGGTTTTCGCCACATCATAAATTTAATTAGAATCGCCAATTATATAGCAGTTTTCACTAGGGTGTTATTTTAGGGCTACTCCCTGTATTACTCTGACCAGTTATAATGATTTATGTAAAGCAAAGAAGGTTAAAGTTTCATTTCTGTTAGTGGCGTAGCAATAAATTTCTTTGTTGGCATGCATAGCAAAAGAGGCTGTTATTATCATTTTGTTAACCCTTAGTTAACCTAGTGCAAAATAAAACTGCTTTAAATAGTATCTCTTGCTTGTGGCATGGGCACTTACTTAATTGGGTTGTGACACCTGTGTGTGGCTGGGGAGCCATATGACAGGAAGGGAGTGGGGTTTTGAGGCATATAAGCCCAAGGCCTGAGCTATAGCATGCACTCTGGCCTTGTAGGTGAGGAACTTCTTAGTGAGATAGCTGCAGGAGGTGGACTGCCTAGCACCCAAGCTGTCTCAGAGCTATAAGGAAAGAGCTAAGGGGGACTTAGAGCTTGTGAGGAAAAAAATGGCTCAGTGTAAAGGGGACTGTGTTGTACAGTTGTTGTTGACAATGTGTATGGGGTGCACCCCCTGAGATTGGCTGTGCACCCCCTGGAAGCTTTAGCAGTAAACTGGAAGTGCCACTGCCAGTCTAGTTTTGCTGCTGGGGGACACCCCTCCCCACCCCAGTCAGCAATTGGTTGCTGGGGAACCTGCCCCCCTGGTCAGTGATCTGGTGCCCCCAAACTTGGGAGGCACTGGTCACTCATGCAGTTGCAGTGTTTGTGTTTACATTTGGAAAAAAATGATTTAGGACTTGATCTAGCTGTCACTGCAAATGTAGCAGCTTAGTCATTTAATGATATGCCTTCAGTGCCAAAATGAATAATCATTATAAATAATGTAATTGCATAAATAAATTCAAAATTTCATTTATCTTTAAAAATACCTTCTTCAACACAAAGCAATAAATGACAGGATCAGGACTAACATTTAACAGAACTAACAAATCCCCAAATGGCTGGTCAGTAGATGATGCAACAGAATGTATTTAGATGTGTGCCTCATCTCATTTCCATATATTCATCATGCACTGATTATGAATCCAAATGCCCCTAAAGTACCACAAAAAGAAGTACCTTGTCAGGCCAAGCAAGCACATTTTCATGTCTTCCAGCTAACTTCTACTCACAGAAATAGAGAGTTTACATTAAAGTTTGTTGACTCTGAATCTTCTGGGACTGAAATTTAAGCTTCTTCCACGGCTGTAAAATTAAAAAAAAAAAAAAAAAATTGTGAAGGCACAATTAGATTATCTTGCTTTACACAGGTCTTAGAATTTTATTCATTGTCAAAACCAAAAATCTACCAAATGAAATAGCGATTGACACTAATTAAAGACAGGGCATTATTGGAGAACAATTCCTAGGATTTGAGCCTGTTAAATCTCTGTTAGATCCCATTTCTGAGATCCAAATTCAGATGTTTTATAGGTGCTACATTTACATACTTTCAGATCAACATGCTTTTGGCCTCAGTCTTGAATGGGACTAATAGACCCCAACAACTGCAGCCTAGACAAAAAGATCTTTGTTAGCTGATACTGAGATAGAATTGATGTAGCACGTATAGGTATTATGTTGTATTTACATAGGTTTGTTTTCTTTTTTTTCACATTGAAAGTTGGTAGTCCTGAAGCATTGGATGCAGTACTGGATGCAGAATTTCACCCAGATATTTTTATTGTAAAGAGACTTTGTTGTAGCATGGAGTGGCCATTAACTGTAGCACTTCCCCTGTGGTTTGGAAATTTAAACAAGCCATTACATCAGGACTATTGAACATATTGCATATAGTTGAGCAGCTGGTGTAGCAACTTAAGAAAATGAGTAGAAACCATGCTCATGATGGCAAAGTGCTTGAGGACACAAACATATATACTGTATTTACTTGATTATAAGACGAGGTTTCCCCCCCTGCTGTTCAACATGGGGAAAAAAAAAAAAAAAATCAAGCCTTGTCTTATGATTGCATACAACTTACCTGGATTCAGAAAATGCACAGGGGACAGCAAGGTTAAGGCAGTGCTTCCAAGGACCTAACTCATGGCCAGCCAGCAGAGGGTGCCTGGGCTGCCCTCAGTGTGTAGGGTTCCTGGCTGGCCAGTGCAGGGTCACTCTAAGCTGATGCCTGCCAGTGTGGCAATTTGCTTCAGCATCCTCTGGCCAGAAACTGCATACACAGCTCAAAATGACCTGGCAAGCACCAGACAGGCACCATCCCTGCAGCATGGGTATTTGGCCAGCATGTGCTAAGTCACTCTGAGCTACTGCTCAAGCAGCAGGTACTGAAGCAACTAGGCACATGCTGGCAGCCGTGCCAGGTCCCTTTCTGTGTGCCAGGTTGCCCTAGCACCTGCCGCTTGAGCAGCACCGCAGAGAGACTCAGTACATGCTTGCCAGAAACCCTGAGTATATATAATGTATATATAATGTGTGTGTGTGTGTGTAACTCTACTAATATATATATAGTAAATGTAAAAAATTATAGTAATATAAATATAATAAAACGTACGCGCGCGCACGCGTGTGTGTGTGTGTGTGTGTGTGTGTGTGTGTGTGTGTGTGTGTGTGTGTGTGTGTGTGTGTGTAACCTTACTATTTAGTTCTGTGATTGATGAGGATGCATAGGAAATAATAGATTTTCATAAGTCTATTTTTTCTGTAGTGCTAGATTTGAGCTCTTGTCATCATTATTGATCCTCATTGAGGCAAACAGTGTGTCAAGATGTACTTGGACACAGCCATAACAAACAAGGTATTTTGCAATCTGAAGTTCTCTCCTGAAAGATATCTGTTCTCTTCCTTGACTCTGAACTAGACTGTAACTTGGCTAGCAACGTGCACAAGAATATTGTGGATAATAAGAACCTCCCTCCTGTACTACCTGCACAAAAATTGTGACCTAAAATGTATTCAATGGCTAGCAAAGTTTTTTTTACCAGTATTTTGGAATTGTAAAATTACCGGCCTTATTTAAGAAGATAAAAATAATAGAAATAGTAAAACCTTGTAAGGGACCTAATAATAATAATAATAATATTATATTAAGGGAAATTTTCAGACTAGAAATGAACATATTCCCCCTGAGCAAACAGGGTTTAGACCAATCAGAGGATGTTGTGATTAAATCAGGACCCTGACTACCAACATAAAAAATGGCTTTGAAAAGTCACTAAAAACTTCAACTGTTTTCTTTAATGTCTTTGAATGCATATAATGCAGTCTGGAGACAAGGACTCATCTTAAAGTTTTTAGGCATCACACCTTGTCTTCAAATAACTAATTTACTAGACAACATATTTAGTAATAGGTGATTACAGATTTTTTCTGATAACATTAAGAGTAGACCACATAAATTGAAAAATTGACTCCTGCAGGGATCAGTCCTTAAGCCTCTACTGTTTAATTTTTACATTCATGATGTCCCAGAAAATTCATCCATACTGATGACATAGCCTTTGTTATGCAACAGTCTTGTTTCTCCAGAGCAAAAATAATACTTACATTTGATCTGAATACTTTAGAAACCTACTTTAAACAATGGTGTCTGCGCTCAAACCCTGAGAAAACAGGAGTATTTACATTTTGCTTGAACAGTAAAAAAGCTAATTATCAACCCATTATTGGTTTCAGAAAGCAGCTCCTACATTATAAGGGTAGTCCTAAATATTTAGCAATCATTCTAGATAAATACTGTCCTATAAAAATCACTTAACTATGACAGCAGCTAAATTAAAAACCCATAATAATTTGCTCCAGAAACTCACTGAGACTTCTTGGGGAGCTGATGCTCATGCACTGAGAAAACAGCCTTAGCACTGGTCTACTCTTCAGTGGAATATTGTGCCTCAATCATGTTAAACAGTGCTCACTCTGATAAGGCTGACATACAACTCAACCAAGCAATGTGAAGAATCACAGGAACGATCCAATCCACCCCTCTTCAATAGTTCCCTATTCTTTGAAACATACATCCTCTCTCATGAAGAAGAAAACATGCTTTAACTAAGTTATGGACTAAAATTAAAAAAAAAACAAAACACCAACCCTCAGCTTCCTATAGACAAAGATCTCTTAAACCCACCATGTCCAAGATTAAAATCCCAGAATGAAAACCTAGACATCACGCTTACAGAATAGAAATTTAACTTAAACAAGACTCATTTAATATCCAAGAAGACTGGATACAAGAGTGGCTCAATTCACCCCTTGATACAGAAAGCATTATTACAAATCCTATCATTAGATCAGTTGGCATTAATCTCCCTAGACATTTGTGGTCTTCCCTAAATCAAATCAGAACAGGATATGGAGGACGTGAATTTCTGTTACATCCATGAGGCTGGACTAGCTCACTGAACTGCCCCTTTTTAAACTTTGAATTCCATCATCTTTGAATGCCCTTTTTATGCATTTAGTGAAACTCTATTGACTATAAACTCTCTCTTATAATAGTTACATCTGAGGAAATCAGCTGGCTGCAAAATTTGGACATAAAATTGTGAATATATTTCTCCCTGCTCTGTGATGCACAGGGATCCTGGTTTTATCTGACAAAAAAAATCCCATTTTTTTCTAGTATAAAAAAAAAAAACAACACAAAAGCCACATTTTTTTCTGTGATTAAAACGAAACCCCACTAATATATCTATAGATAGATAGATAGATAGATAGATAGATAGATAGGCAGGCCAAGATTTTGCTCATTTAAGATCCATCCCACACAAACCTCTCACCTGCTCTAGGAGGCAGGGAAGGGGAGAAGGAAGCCCTGCAGACTGTTTGCTTCTGCACATTGAAATCTAACGTATATGCAGCTTATGCAGGGAGCTGTATATTTAGCATATGATAATATAGTGATCACCAGGGATCCTAGTTTTTCCTGATAAAAAACCCCTCAAATTATAAAAAATTACCCAAAAGCCACTTTTTTCCCCCATGATTAAAATGAAATGCCACTATAGATATAGCTAGACAGATATAGATATTTAGATAGCTATAGATATCTAAATATCTATATCTATGGATAGATATATATAGAGATATAGATATAGATAGAGTACATCTAGTATATACACACACATCCCTGCATAAGCTACCTAGGCTACATGTACCTTAGATTTAGATGCTCAGAGAAAAAAAAAAAACACAACACTTTGCAGGGCTTCTTACTCTCCTCCCTGCCCCCTAGAGCAGGTGAGAGGTTTGTGTGGGATGGATTAATGAGCAAAATCTTGGCATTAAAGGGCTAAACACCACTGTTGTAAATTGTTCTGTTTATAACCAAGCAGCAAACTGCTCTTCTGTATCAGAAAAGCAACAAGAGCAGAATTTGTTCTAAGTTTTGGCACAATCCCAAATTCCACCTACCCTTCCCCCCCTTCCCCCCCCCCCTCCCTCCCTCCCTCCTACCACCCCCCCCAACCCCCAGTTATGTTACTGGATACCACTCTATCTTTTAAGATACGAAGGAGTCCATTTCCTATCAGAATAACTTAAATACCAACTAGCAACAACACCCCACTGTGATAAACTATAGGTTTTCTTCTGATATGTCTGTGGTAAACAGGTTCCTGTTGTTACAATATTTGTGACTCAGTTTTCCTCATTATCCTGAGAATGAAGGGTCAAGTGCCAAGAGCAACTACATTTAGGATGTGAGACAGTGGAGCTTTAGCAACAGAGTCTTGAATGGCTTTATTGATATGTCAACACTAGAAGTGCCCAGAGGAGATAAATATGACAATGGGAGAACAGGCTAGTGGGGATAGCTAGATATGCCAAGATTTTGCTCATTTAAGAGATCCATCCTGTCAGCTCCTGACCAGAAAATATGGATACTTAGACAAGTGGGGATCCAGAAAGATGGGAAAGGGAATAGCTGAGGATCTTTGGGGATGTCTAGGCCTGAGTGCTAGACTGGGGACAGAAGGACTGCTTAAACTCTTTGAAGGCAACAGAGAAACTGGACAAATGACATTTGCCCCAATAAATTCGTTTAATGCTTGAAATTTGTGTTATGCTCAGTCCCCCTAACAGAAGGCTTCAGCCCCCCTCTCAGCAGCTGAACTGGATACCAGCTCCTAGGAGCATGTGGGATGGGGTGACCAGGATCCTCAGAGCTGGAAGGTGCCTGGACTTCTCGTACTGCTCTAGAAGTTATGCCTGGGCAGGCTTCAGTGCTCATAGAACAGAAAAGGCTGCAGTGGTCCTGAGAAAAGCCTCTTCCCTCCCCCTTCTCTCCAAGGGGGCTCTGTGACATCAAGGTCAAGCACTTGATAGAGTAGGTGTTTACCTAATACCGCGTATGTTTGGACATGGACAACACTGAGATGTATCACGGGTAAAAATGAAATCATTTGACAACTTGAAAAAGCAAATTATACTGACAAATGATCAAGGAATGTTATGAACTTGGAAGACATTAACATGAAAAAGGTGGCATTCCATGAAATCCTCTAGTGAAATAGATGCAGCTGGGTGGGGACAGGGGCAATAGGAGGGCAGTCAGCAGCTGCAGGTCTAGCCCCAATTCCAGGTTGAGGCCAGAACTGAAGCTACAGCAGATGCCTTGCCCCCATGCCACCACATACTACAATTCAGGATGAGGGTCTTTCCCCCTCATTTAACATAGAGGGAAAAAAACCTCATCTCAGATTCAAGTAAATACAATATTGTGTGTTTAAGCATATTTCATTACAAGCTCAACTGATTAAAGTAATGGTGTTACTCTCAAAGAAGATAACCTTCGAAAAGAACTCTTTTCCATAATTCCATATTGACTGACATTAATTATATTGCCTTCCTTATTTATATTTATTATATTTCCCTGTGTCAGCTGTTCTGTTATTGTTGCCCAGAATTTTTTGTCAGATTGACAACTTTATAGTTACCTATTTCATTCATTTACTTTTAAAAAAAACATAGATACAATAGTAACTTTGTTCCAAGTCTTATTGAAAATAAGACCGAGACAGCTTCTCAACAAGCTCTTTTGGAATTCTTGGAGGTGAATTATCTGGATTTCTTGAGTTAAAAATATGTAACTTTAGTATGAAACAGGCAAAGTATTTTGTGGGTGATATAGTTTATTAAACCAAGTCCCTGGCTGGGATAGACTTAAACAATCATTTGAAGTCTCTGTCTATCCCAACCAAGCAATTGGTTTAATAAAATATAATCACCCACAAAAACCTTTGCCTTTTGCATATTTCCTCAACCATCACAATTACAAGAGTGCTTCATCTCTAACTTCAGTAGCTGCTCTATGGAAATATCTGAGTTACTGCTGGAATGGCAAATGACTATTTGATGATTACCATTTCTATATAACATGGATATAACTTCTGGCTTTTCCATAAATGCACAACAAAAATATTTATTGAATACTTGTCTTCCCTGACAGTTCTATCGTTTCCATCTAGCAGTGCTGATGTTGAAATTCCTTTTGCACCTAATGTATTTGAATAAAGCATATACAGAAATACAATCTTCTACAATAAGCTGAATTGTTCTGCAGAAACATTCCAATTCCATCAAGCAGTGGAAACCAGGTAGGCAGGCCAAGCTGGCCAGCCTGCCTTCTCTTTTCCTGCCACCTTCCCCCCACCACCATCACTCACCTTTATATCTCTGGTTTGCAGCCCTTCAGGCTGTCTTGCTACTAGGTTGTTTCTCTTTTTAGGAATCCAACGCTCATCACTTCCCTGAAAATCCATCTGGTAAGCTGCTGGGAAGTCAGGACCCTTTGAAAAATCAACTGCACAGGTTGGCAAATTCTCTGATATGCTTGAGAGGACAGGAATACCTACCTAGCTCCCTGGCTGCTCCAGATGGCTCCTCTGGCCAGGCACCTAGCTTGCTATCTGCAAAGGCTTCTTAACCGCTTGAACAGGCATTTCTCCAGGCTGCCTAGCTCCTAAACAAGCAGGCAGCCTATGGAGAGAGCTACATGGGGAACCAGCTACCCAAATAGATAAATAGCCCAGAAAAAAATGGTCAGGCCAGACAGCAAACCAAAATATTTCATTTCCATTCTTCCATAATGGAACTCTTTTTTAGTATTCACCATGCATAAAAAAAAGAAAAAAGTTTCATTGCAATTTGTATGAAAGAAGATATTTTAAAAGTCTGAATGCTTCCACAGAGAGATTTGTTTTTCAGGCAGATCTATCTGTTTCATGAAGTATATTTTCACAATCCATTGGTGCGCTCTCACTTTCTGTATCCATCTTGCACTCTTGTATTAATTCAAAAGCTCTGATCCTATTGGGGAACCAGGATATGAGAAGTTTTATCTAGTTGTTAGGCACACAAAGCATGGGTCAGCTCCCAGGGACCTGGGGGGTCCAGTGGAGTCTGGTGTCAGAGCTGTATTCACGAGTCATAGCCAGGGTCATATGCAGTCAGGGTAAGCCAAGAGTTAAGCAGGATCAGAGAAGCCAAAGTCATAACCAGGGATGAAAACCAGCAAGGAGGCACAAAGAAGGTCAGGAGGAAAAACTTTTTGCCTTTTGCCAGACAAAGATACTGCAGACTGGGCCTAGCTTTTAAGCCTAGAATGAGTCAGGTCTGCTGCTTGTGGCTTCAGGGGGATTGACTGCCCTGGCTGGATCACTCAGCCCAGCTGGGACTGAGGCACTATTCTGGGTTTCCTACAGGTGGCACTTCTTGGGGGATGAGTTGCCCTGATCTGATTGGCTCTGGCTGGATCCAGGTTCTGATCTAGCTTCATTACAGGTCCCCACTTTATCCCAAATAGATTTGTTTTAGGTTCTTCCTCTTTTCCCTTTTCCACTGCTCTTAACCTAAGCCTATCACTGTACCACTTTCTTTACATTCTCCTCTGATAATTTTGTATGCATCTTCTGCTATGAGGCCCACTACACATGGCAACAAATCCTAACTTCTCTTATGAGTAACAGGTGTTCTCATTCAGTAAAAAAAATGCTATGGTTACACTTCCTGGAGTGGACAAGATTCTTTTGTGGTTCCTTTGCAACTTTTTGAATGTTGCAAACCTAAGTTTGAAATTAGGTCACCTTGTATTTCCAGTACTTGAGGCTTCTGAACAGAGCAGTGTGAATCATGGATTTTTCGTCTTTATACTGAACAGAAAAAAACTGGGAAAAAAATTCTCTCAAGTTAAATGGTTGAACTGAAACAGATTTTGTTTTAAGGGTGAAATAAAAAAAAAAAAGTCATTTTATGTCAACCTAAAACATTTTGAGACTCCCCAAGATGTTTTGAATTGCTTTGGAACATTTGTTTGTTCTGTCACGGCGGGATACTTTAGGAGGGCCGTGATCTCCTTAAGGCCCTCTCCCCGTGCCAATTCGGCCCAAGGGCACCCTCGAATCTCCCCCGCCATGTCTTTGCTGTTAAATAAGGTTGGGAGGCTGCCTTGCGTCTCCTTGGGCATGTAAACTCCTGGACCCCTCGTGGGTCCTTTCCTGCCCCCCCGAGTGCCTTGGGGCACCCTAGCCTTATGGGCTACGTGTGGCTCCTACCACCCCTAATACCACGCCCCAAGCCTCGCTGATGGCATCTCAGTGTTAACACTATCACCGGCCCCACGCTGGGCCCCAGAATCATCCTATACGACCCCACTATGATCTCTCCTGATCAGGCGGCCTCTCCACCTTCATCTGAGCTACCTAGCCCCCCCGAAGCCTTGTTCCCCTCTCGGGTGTGGTTTCCCCAGAACCTTTGGCTACCTGGCCCTGGCCCACCTCAAGGCCAGTCGGGACCCCAGGCCCCCGGCTCTTGGGCGTCCCTCGCGGTGGGCCCCCGGCCCTTTTGACCCTCTCTGGTCCTGGTCCTGGCCCCAGCATGGGCCAGTCGAGGGTACTGTCCCCTTCGGGCTGGGTCTCTAGCCCCTCTCTCTCATCCTCGGGCCTCACCGTGCCACTACTCCCCGTCCTCTCAGGGGCAACCGCAGCACCACACCCTGTACTCCATACACTCTCTCAGGGTCTGCCCTCTGGGCCCCTCCAACATAGGGTTACCCACCTGGTGGTGGGAACTAGGGGTTAAGGCGCCCCAACCCGCCTTTCACCGGGGTGGTAACTGGCCTGGCATTTCCTGGGGGCTCCCGTGCCACTGAGAGCCCCACCAGGCCACCCACTCCCGGCAGGGTGCAGTTTCAGGTCATGCCCAGGACCAGGAGCCTCCTAACCATCCCCTTGCAGCTCCGACCTCCCTTAATACCGCAGCCCAAGCCTCGCAGATGTACTGGACGTTGGTCTGTCTCGATACATGCCCGTTCTCCCGGGCCTCCTCTGTAATCTAGCCCACTCCTGGGCCTCCCCTGTAGTCTAGCCCACTCCTGGGCTCTCTCTAATACCTAGTCCCTCACTCAGGACTCTCATCAAGCCCACTCTGGGCCTTCTCTAAAGGTGTGGTCCTGCTCCAGGACCCTCAAGCGGGCCTCCGGTCCCTCAGGCCAGTCGCATGGGTACCCTCTCTGATCCGGGATCACTGTGCCACTACTCCCTTTCTGCAAAGGGGCAACCGCAGCACCATGCCTCTGTCCGAGGGGTGTTGCCGCACTAGCCTACGGCCGTGCTCGTTACGCCCGTCCCAGGCTCCTCAATAGGGCGCTCCCCCTCTGTGAGGCTCGCTGTGCCCACCTTGGAGTTCTCAGTAGTCCCCTCCCTTTCTCGGGGACTTGTTGGGCCCACGCTGGGCTCCTCTAAAGCGCGCTACCCCTTCTGAGGCTCGCCACCTCTATGCTAGGGCTTCCTAGCAATGCCCCCTTCTGGGGCTCACACCATCCGGGGTCTCTGCTCCCCGACCGCAACCCACTGGTTGTGCTTTCAAAGCTGCCCCTCTCTGGGGCTGGGGTCTACATACCCCTGGGGTCTACATATCCCGCACACAATCCGGGGTCTCTGTTCCCCGCCCGCAACCCACTGGTTGCGCTCAGGGGCCCCACACCTCTGGGGTCCCTATGAGGCCTCCTCCAACCCCTACAGCCTCACCCAAACCTCCGGTGTAACATGTAAGCCAAACATAAACTAGAACCTCCTGGCTGTAACGCAAACATAAAGCCCCCTGGCTAAACCATAGTACCCAATCCTCTCAGGGCTATCATGAGCTGTACTTGCAAGTCAGGTTTCTTCCCCTATCTTGGCTGAGGGAGCTCCTGCCTCCCCAGCTGCTGGCAGGGAACTGCCAGCCTAGCCTCAGCCCTGGGCTTTATAAGGGCCAGGCCCTGCCCCCTCCAGGCAGCTGGCTCCCCTTAGTTGCTCCGGCAACCCGCAGCTGCGCTTGTTACCCTGGCAACCCTCAGCTGGGCTCGTTATGACCTGCCAGGGCTCTCTCTCTCTCTCTCTCTCTCCCTGGCAGTTTCTCCTCTCTAGGAGCAGAGCACCTCGGTGCTCTGCGACATGTTCCAATATTTAATTGTTTTGTTCAATCTTTTTTATGTTGGTTTCAGTCCATTTTTAAACAAAAATGGTTTGAAATGAATAGTTTTGCTACAAATATGCCCAAACAAAATGTTTCAGAACATCTGAAATAAATTTCATTTTAATATCAAAATAGAACATTTCAATATTCTTAAAGGTTTCTCCCATCCATTTTGAAGGCCAAACACTTCATGAAATCCAATACATATTCACAAATATTTTCAGTCATGATGAAACTGTTTTTCAGAAAATTTACTTATAACCCAATTTTACTTGCAGTACTACTCCAACTATATGTTATAAATCATCTCTGTTATTGCTTCCTGTCCTAGGAAGAGGGTTGGTGTTACTTTTCTTTGACTTACTGGAGTTCTTAAGGGTTTAATCTATTTACTGTGGCTTTATATTAGGAGCAAGATTTGGTACCAGGGCCATGAGCAAGAATTGCCTCTTCAGTCATACTCTTCTTGACAGCTCCATCTTCTGTGAAGCCTCTCATTGTTAACCCATCTAATTAAAAGATTTTGCCATAGACCTAAAATAAAAGGCACAAAAAACATTATAATGAAAGATGTATCATCTAGGTCACAAAAACATTTCATGCCTGTATTTCCTCTCTGTTTAGACTGAAGGTCTCTTGTAGAGGAATGCATCTTATGTTTCAGACAGCCTTGATCCCGCTACCAGAGCTTAAGTAGTAACAATAATTGATAATAATTGTGTCCCCACAGTATGCTGTTCAGGAGAAAAATAGCAAGCCAGGAAAGGATTATTATTTAAGTTGTGGCAGCAGCAAGAACATCAGAAGGGAAATCACACATGAATATTGCTATGGCAATGGTAAAATGCTGCTGGAAAGGTAAGAGCTATAGGGATACATATCCAGCCAGAAAAGAGAAGGCCAGAAGCCAAGATTTAAATACATTTGAAAGTGGAATCAAATTTGCCAGTTTGCTTCCAGAAAAGTTTTAAAACTTGTATTTTTTTTTTTTTTTTAGGTGAGGTATTACTGGTTAAAGAACTATTTCTCTGACTCTCTTCAGGCCCTTTTCTCTTGTAGGATTGGTATTGTTTATTGTAGGATGAGGATCATGTTGAAGCTTTCTGCTTTGATCAGTTAAAGATTAAAAGGGTTTATTTCAGATATTTGGAAGCACTTGTTTTGACATGTTTGTAACAAAACTATTCAACGTGTCATTTCAAAACTTTTATTTGTTTAAAGTGAACTGAAAGAAAGGTGCCTATTTTTTCATTTCATACATAGACAGATTGGAATTTTTTTCATCAGACAACAGATTGTTGCAGGGTGAGGCATCAGATCATTAAGCATGTGCGAGTGTGCCCAATTCTTGAGTGACCTTCCACACTTATAACATATGAAGTTTGTATCTAACAGCCCTGAATGTGGTGTGGGGCTCTTCATTATGTTTCTTCTTTCTTCTGCATCCGAGTTGAACATTTCTTTCCTCAAGAGCTTTATTCCAGTTTTAATAGACTATTTTGAGGCACTTTGATCCTAAGTAATCTCTCCCCCCTTCCTAGTTTTTGGCTCAATGTTCATTGACTCCATATCTCTCTTCAAACATCTTTGAAATGGAGATAAGGACACCCATGTGGTCTTCTTCCTGTAAAGAGTTATCCACAAAAGAGATCATTGGGTATATAGCCATCATCCATTTTCTGCATATTGTCAAGCCATTAAAGTCAATGCTGACTGATTGTCTGATGCACTGGGTCAGACTGAAGTGCTCTGGATTAGAATACAAGTGGGTCAAGGGGAAAGGGACTTAATGGTGGGTGTCTACTACAGACCACCCAACCAGGGGGAGGAGCTGGACTGGGAATTCTCAGATTAGCTCGTGAAGGCAGTTAAGTCAAGGGACAATGTCATCATGGGTGACCTAAACTACCCAGACATCTGCTGGGAGGAGCAGTCAGCCAGGTCTGACCACTCACATATGTTCCTAGCTAAGATACAGGACCTCCACCTCACCCAGGAGGTGCATAGCTTCACCAGGGGAAATGCTTTGCTGGACTTGCTCCTGGCCACAGATGATGACCTGGTAAGGGGACTGCGGGTTCTTGACTACCTGGGTGATAGCGAACATCACCTACTGGAATTCACCATCCAGTGCAGGGTGTCAAAGGCCTGCAGCAACACAGCAGCCCTGGACTTCAGGAGCACAGATTGCAATGAGTTAAGGAGATTAGTCGGCGAGGCACCGAGGTCCTGGCAGGGAGTTGGGAGTCCAAGAAGAGTGGTTGTTCCTTAAGGAGATGATCCTCCAAGCCCAAAGGGTGACAGTCCCAATGCAAATCAAAGGGAGCAAGAGTGCTCAAAAGCCCCCATGGCTCACCAAAGGCATTCGGGAACATCTGAAAGCTAAAAAGGGGGCATACACCCAATGGAAGGGAGGGGCCATCACCAAGGAGAATTATACCTCCATTGCTCAAGACTGTAGGGGGGCTGTTAGGAAGGCTAGGGCAGAGACAGAACTCGGACTAGTGACCCAGTTCAAAGACAACAAGAAGTCCTTTTCTAAATACATAGGGGTAAAAAGAAGGCACCAGGTAATGTGGGGCCCCTGCAGCACATGCTTGGAAATCTGGTGGTCACACCAAATGACAAAACTGACCTCTTTAACAAATTCTTTGCCTCCATTTTTCTGAGCAAGGACCGGTTCACCACTCCCCCTGCCCCCACCAGGATTCCAGACGGACCCAGGAGAGGCACAGACAGGCCCAGGGTCAGTGAGGACCTAGTCAGGTAACTTCTGGTGGGACTGGACATGTTCAAATCAGCAGATCCAGATGATGTCCACCCCAGGGTGCTGAGGAAATTGGCAGAGGTTATTGCGGGACCCCTGGCACAGCTTTACAAGCACTTGTGGTGCTCTGGCGAGGTGCCAGAAGTCTGGAGAAGGGCCAATGTGGTCCCCATTTTCAAAAAAGGGAAGAGGGAAAACCCAGCAAACTATAGGCCTGTTAGTCTTACCTCGGTTCAGTTCTGGGGAAGATCTTTGAGAAAATTATTGAGGAGCACATCTACAATGGACCAGCAGGGGAGATTATGCTTAGGGGCAACCAACATGGGTTCATTAGAGGCAGTTCCTGTCAGACCAACCTGATTGCCTTCTATGACCAGGTCACAAAATCATTAGATGCAGGTGTTGCGTTGGACATAGTCTTTCTGGACTTTAGGAAGGCCTTCAACACTGTCTCGCACCCCATTCTCATAAAAAAATTAGGTGACAAGTGTCGATGCCTACACAGTCAAAATTGGCTGGAGGGCTGCATCCAGAGGGTGGTGGTGGATGGGTCATTTTCAACTTGGATGTATGTGGGTAGTGGAGTTCCCCAGGGCTTGGTCCTTGGGCCTGCACTGTTCAACATCTTCATCAATGACTTGGACAAGGAGGTGAAAAACACCTTGTTCAAATTTGTGGATGACACTAAGATGTGGGGAGAAGTCAACATGCTAGAAGGGAGGGACAGGCTACAACTAGATCTGGACAGGTTACAGGGTTGGGCAGATGAGAATAGAATGGGTTTCAATACTGACAAGTGCAAGGTACTGCACCGAGGGAGGAAGAACCAGCAGCATACCCACAGGCTGGGGAACTCCCTTCTTTTCAGCACAGAGGCAGAAAAGGATCTTGGAGTCACTGTTGATTCCAAGATGAACATGGGCCACCAATGTGAGGAGGCAGTCAGTAAGGCTAACCTCACCTTGTCATGCATCCACAGATGCATCACGAGCAGGACCAAGGAGGTGATAGGTGACCCTGCCCCTCTATGAGACATTGGTCAGGCTGCAGTTGGAATACTGTGTCTAGCTCTGGGAGTCATACTTCAGAAGGGATGTGGACAGCATTGAGAGGGTCCTAAGGAGGGCCACTCACATGATCAGGAGGCAGCAGGGCAGGCCCTACGAGGGTGGCCGTCTATAAACTTACCAAGAAAAACCAGCAGGGAATGGGAGAGACCCTGTTCCCCTGAGCACTACCAGAAGTAGGAATAATGGCCATAAGTTGACTGAGAGTAAGTTCAGGCTAGACATCAGGAAGCACTACTTCACAGTCAGGGTGGCTAGGATCTGGAACCAACTTCCAAGCAAAGTGGTGCTCACTCCTATCCTAGGGGTCTTCAAAAGGAGGCTAAGTAATCACCTAGCCAGGGCCGTTTGACCCCAGCATTCTTTCCTGCCTGTGGCAATGTGGGTATCCCTGCTAGCCGCAGCTAGCTCTCCACCTGCCACTGGGCATGCCGCCTGCCTGTTTCACCCGCCATGCCTTGTTGGTACTTTATAAAAATTGGTAATTAATGTGGGAGGCTGCCCATTGTTGAAGCCTAATATTAAGGGGGTCTCCATAGCTCCGTACCTCCCCTACACCGCAGCCCAAGTCTTGTAGATGGCATCTCAGGCAGTTAGTTGGACCCTCGCCTTCACTCATTAGCTGTGGCCCCCAGCGATGGGAACCTTCGGCTTCCATAAGCCCTGGCCCCATCTCAGGCCCAGTCGGGACCCTGAGCTCCCTTGTATATCATGGGCATCCCTCACGGTTGGCCCCTGGTCCTTTTGACTCTTAGGTCCTGGCCCTAGCATTGACCAGTCAAGTCCCTCACCAGGGTCTTCACCTCCTGCCTGCACTTTCTGGAGTGGGGTTCCCCATTCCCAGCTCAGGTGGTGGACTTACTATCTCAGAGCCTGCACTATTCAAGTCAGCTGGCCCTGACAATCTTCACCCCAGGGTACTCAAGGAGCTGGCGAGCATCATAGCCCAGCCTCTAGCACGGATCTTTGAAAACTCTTGGTGCTCTGGTGTAGTGCCCGAAGACTGGAAGAAGGCCAATGTGGTGCCTATCTTCAAGAAAGGGAGGAAAGTGGATCCGGCTAACTATAGGCCCATCAGCCTGACTTCTATCCCGGGGAAGATCTTAGAAAAGTTTATTAAAGAGGCCATCCTTAATGGACTGGCCGACGCCAACATCTTAAGGGATAGCCAGCACGGGTTTGTTGCGGGTAGGTCTTGCTTGACCAATCTCATTTCCTTCTACGACCAGGTGACCTATCACCTGGACAAGGGAGAAGAGATTGATGTCATATATCCTGACTTCAAAAAAGCCTTCGAT
>NW_005842086.1:1934365-1952956 GCF_000455745.1 Alligator sinensis | reverse complement strand
AGCGACCAAAATGCTGGCTTGCATCCATAGATGCTTCTCAAGCAAATCCCGGGACGTCATTCTCCCCCTGTTCTCGGCCTTAGTGAGGCCACAGCTGGAGTACTGTGTCCAGTTTTGGGCTCCACAATTCAAAAAGGATGTGGAGAAGCTTGAGAGAGTCCAGAGAAGAGCCACGCGCATGATCAGAGGTCAGGGAAGCAGACCCTACGATGACAGGCTGAGAGCCCTGGGGCTCTTTAGCCTGAAAAAGCGCAGGCTCAGGGGTGATCTGATGGCCACCTACAAGTTTATCAGGGGTGACCACCAGCATCTGGGGGAACGTTTGTTCACCAGAGCGCCCCAAGGGATGACGAGGTCGAATGGTCACAAACTACTTCAAGATCGTTTCAGGCTGGACATAAGGAAGAATTTCTTTACTGTCCGAGCCCCCAAGGTCTGGAACAGTCTGTCACCGGAGGTGGTTCAAGCGCCTTCATTGAACACCTTCAAGATGAAACTGGATGCTTATCTTGCTGGGATCCTATGACCCCAGCTGACTTCCTGCCCTTTGGGCGGGGGGCTGGACTCGATGAACTTCCGTGGTCCCTTCCAGCCCTGATGTCTATGAAATCTATGAAATCTATTACTCAGGGAAAAACATGGTCAGCAAGGATCTGAAGTTTTCTGTGCACCACCCAAAGGATGATCTTTCTAGCAGTGTTTAGCAGTGAAATACCACAGTAGTTGTAACATTATGTACAGTTGCCTTTATTTTTGTACACAATGACTATATTAGCATCTGGCATATTGTGTGGCACTGTCCCTATTGCCCAGCAGTAAGTAAGAAGCTCATATAATTGGGGCAGAAACACCACTTTCCCAGAATTGGAGTGGAAATTCCATCTTTTCCTGGAGCCTTGCTACTAGCCAGATTATTTATGACCTTAATTAGGGTCCTCAATAGTTGGAATATCATCAAACTATTCAAGGACAGGCAAGCTCAATAGAGTTAGGGGCTGTGCTATTGACATTGCCTTCCCTTGAAATGAGTTCAAAATCATGTTCTACCCATTTCTCTATCTATTGCTTTCAATCTGTTATGTTTTCTCCTGATGCTGTCTTTAATGAAACTGAGATTTTTTTCCAGTTGGACCTATTGCCTCCTTGATTCTATCATGCATGCCTCTTCTGTTTTCGGTGTCAAATGCAGACTGAATGTTCTCCCACAATAAACATTGGTTCAGTGCCTTGAGATATGTTAGACAACATTCCTTGCTTTCCTCAGTTCCTCCAAAAATCCATCCATTCTTTTTGTGATTTAGTGGTTTTGCTTGGCGTTGATGAATTGAATCAGCTCATATGAGTTGTAAGTGTGTCTCCTATTAATTCTAGTTTATTTTCGACTGTTTGCCAAATATAATGTCAGCAGTGACACAGCTCATTTTTTAAGGCTTCCCTACTTCTCTCCTGTAGTCTCACACAAAGCATCTCTGAAGCAGCCTCCTCCAGAGCATCATAAATTGTAAGGTTTTCTTATAATCAGATGTATTGGTGATGTTATTGTATGGCAGACATTGATGCTTAGAACAGAAATTTTCCTTTGGTTTCAGTTTGATCTTAGGGACCACAAGCAAGTGATCAGTGTCACAATCATCAGTATTGTAACAACAAGTAAGGAGAATGTTATTATGATTGGACCACCTAATGATAATGAAGTCCAATTGGTGCCTGTGGCTGGATCTGGGGTGCCTCCACCACACCTTATGGCATGGCTTCATTTGGAAGAATGACCTAGTAATGCACAAGTTATGATGCGTGCAGAGCTCCAACAGCCCCAGAAATCATCTGGGGACAGTACAAGCGGTAGGTGAGTCTTTCCTTCCTGCACCCACAGCCATGAGTAGAGAGGGGAGGTGCTGCTGAAAATGGAGGGAGAGGATTCTGAGAGTGGGCAGGGGGATCTTACCTGCTCTGGGTACTTAAAAATATCTCCAGCTGCTGCTCCTACAGACTCCACAGGGGACCCTGGTATTTGGTGTTTCAAGACCCAGAGCTGCTGAGCTACACTATGAAAAGGGGGCTGCAACCATACCACTGCACACCCTTTGGCTCTAACTGTATACTTCTGGGGTGCTCAACTCCTGGCCTGCGAGGCTCCCCATGGATTGGAAAATTTGGCACCCCCTTCCATGCAGGTGGATCACGTCCTATTGTGCCTGCTCTTGCGAACTGGCAGAATCCAGCCCATGAACGAACCAGCCATCACTGATTCAGCCTTTGGAGCAAAAAGATCGACTGCCGCTGCTGCAGTTGTATCACTCTGTTTATTTGCATTTCAGTTTTCTAATTTATATAAAGCCATATGGCTTTATGGGTGGCCAGGATTTAAAACCAATTATTTAGAAGAAAAAGCAGAAAAACAATAAAAGAAACTGAGCATCTCAAAGGCTTACAAAATCAGCATGTTGGGATACATACATATAAAAAGCACAATTCCAGTGTGGTGTATTCTTATAAATATCTGTAGCATCACGAGGAGATTTTTAAAGTTTCCATTAACATTTTAGGTTGTAAAATTCTCTACATATTACATTATTGCTTCTTCCGAGAGAGGAATTTTATGGTTACCTTGATATAAGAGTGAGGGTGTGGGTGTGTGTGGGTGTATATATATATTCATGAGTTTTCTCAATGTTAATGAAGATTGGGTAAGGAATTTGTAAAGGTATAAAAGTTTCTATCAGATCCATACTATAGTGATTTTTAAGACCATTATAGTTAAGCATCTGTCAGCACTTATAAACACCAACTTTAGTCAAATTTTGCTTTGCATACAAGTTTCCAGCCCAGGGGCAATTTTCACTTCAAGTTTAAAAACAAATCATCTCAGATGTTTTAAAATGATGGGCTGGTAGAAACCAAAAAGTTCTCTCTGCTTCCACCTGTCTTCTGGAGCCTTAAATGGTTGGGTGGGTGTGTGTGTGTGTGTGTGTGTGTGTGTACACCTGAGTGCTCCTGCTGTATAATCAATTACTTTTTAATGGTGTGCAATGCCTTTCAGAATTGTTTTTATGAATACATTTAATTTTAAATAAATTATGGAAACAAAATGATCATCCAGGTAAAACTCCATGCTTTAATAAAGTTTTTTGGGGTTTTTTTTTTGTAAATGTTCATGGAAGACAGCAATGCCTTACAAAAGCCAATTGAAATGGACTTTAGGACAGGACCATAAGTTTTCATGAATCATTATATCAAAGTAATGAAGCATATGCTTCTATCAAGTATAGCTTTAAGAATTTCTTCAAAAAATGTATACATACAATGTATGCATCTGCACACAAGAAATGTATATCCAAGGACAAGAGCACATTTTTTTTCATGTGTACTTACAGTAGTTTTATACAAATTAAGAACATGTAAGTGGATATGGCTATTTATATCTAAACACTAAACTAAAAGCTGTTCATTTTGGATCCCTTTTACTGCTGATAGCAAGAGTATGTTTTCTGCTGGATAAATACAAATGCGTAGATAAATATGTAGACAAGGTTCCTTGGGTGAATCTGATATCTTTTATTAGACCAACCCAAATGGCTGGAGAATAGTTATTAAGCAAGCTTTTGGGTTCAAAAACCCTTCTTCAGGCTAAGGAAGTTTCAGCAGTTGGTGTGTGCTCTTCCTGGATGGAATGAAAAGTAAAGAAGATAAATATGTTTTTTTTTGTTGGAAAAGTGAGTTATCCTTCAAAAAAAAATGACTTCCTCCAAAAAAAACCCAAACCGAAAACACAAAGAACCCTCCTGTATAAAATCTTGTTTACTATGTAAACAGTCAAATAGTAATAAGTATCTGATGAAATTTTCCTACTTGAATGGTTTGTGGTATAATTAGAAACAGCAAACATCTAATTCAAATAGAGCATTGCATTTAGTGATACTACTAGCTTTATAGGCTCTATTGAGCTCTCAGCTGCTACAGCTAACTCCCAGAGCATATGTACAGAGTCTCACCTTCAGGGTGTGGTGGCAAAGTAATTAGAGAATCTCACTGTAGCACAAAAAAGCATAGATTTAAGTCCTTCTCTGGCTTTGGGCCAAAGGCAATTTCCCCAGGGGTAAATGGTTATCTGCTAATTCAGTCTGGACACTCAAAGGTAGTCAGTTGTGATGCTGGCCACATCACATCCTTGCTTGCTTAAAAAGCTGGATATCTTAACCAGGCTGTCCTCATGCACCTGTTAGGATCAAACAGACTCTCTTCCAGAAACCTTTTGCAGCATTTCCTGAGATCCATAAGCCAGCAACACCCATGCTAACTAGTTTAAAGCTAGCATGGTGACTGCAGTGTATACACATATCTGTAGTAAGTTTTGGAATTGCCAAGTTCACATTTGAGTAAAAGCTTAAAGTTAGGAATGATAAAAAAGCTCTCTTGTTTTGTTTGTTAGAATATGGTGGGGAGGAAAGTGTGTGCATGTCTTTCCTCTGTTTTGAATTAATACATTAATATTAAAGCAAAATGTCTTTTCCACTTCACTAAGAAGAGAGTCAAAATGATTTGGGAATCACTGGAAAATAATGGTATTGTCAATTTAGTAACATTTGAACTGTCCCCTGAATGTAATTATTATCTGGGAGTTAAGCTTAATATATTCAGCTTATGAGTTTTAATGTATTATTAATCCTGATACTATATCCTCATCCTATAATATAACATTCTAAAGGAGAAAGGCCCTGGGATCTCTCCCATTCATGGTTCTATAGATTTTCTTGTTTATTTGGATATATGTAATTTTCTAAACCCTGAAGATATAAAGTTCCTGTTTGAAACTAATTTATTTGGAATCACAGACATAACAGTCTGGCTGCTATTTTTCGAATAAAATTCCATCTTAACATTTGTTTGCAATAATATTAAAGATAATTCATTAATATTGATTATCCTGAGATGAAGTTTAAAGATCCAAAGTGCATCTTGGAGGAACTGAAGTAAGGAGTTGCTTGTCAAAGCAACATCAATTTGGACATGAAATGCCTATAAATGTGAGATTTCATAGTATAGCAGTGAAAATTGGAAACTTAGTATGCTTCTCACTCTTTAAATCCCAGGAGATAAGCATTTCCTGCTCAATTAAGGTTCCTGACATACCAAAAAAGACTTTTGTAGAATAAATTTGTACTGTGGTTGTAATGGGATGTAGCTGGAAGTCAAATGTATTACCTAATTACAGTGTATAGACATTGTTATATAGTGTTTATTGTAAGTTACAATTTCTGTTACTTAAATGGTGAAAGTTTTAACAAGCGAAGATCACTTCCATTTCCTCTTCTCCCTATAGAGCACATTAAAACATTTACCTATAACAAAAATAAGAGCCATATTCTGGCCCATTTCCTCCTCAGATTAGACTGTTTTTATTATAGCTTTAACATACCACTGCAATGCAGTTCACTTTAGGCTCTCAACATCCCAACATTTCATCAGTGTGAAATGTGAGACTGAATGAAAACCTGCTCTTTTTTCTGTTCCACATAGGTTCATAACCCAGCTTAAGTAAGTCAACAATTCAAAATATTCCTTATGTATACTTGCCAGGAACTGTCAACAGTTTACTTAAACCTATATTGTTGCACCCTTTTTATATCACCTGTACATATTCATCCTTTTTAAATAACCCATACATATTCATCATATTAACACTAGGAGATCTTTAAAATAAATGAGGTGAAGATTATTTAGCAACAGGAGCTAGATAAATTAATAAATTGCATATATATTACAGTCTGTAAGAAGTGCATCTAGTGCAATGGGCTAAACTATACTATATTGTTGCTTAATTGAATCAGAATTTTTATGATTCTGATAATGGTCAATAAGATAGAGGTTGAGCATGTAGTCAGTAGGGAGCATTTTGGAAAGAGTTATGTTACTGAATCCATTTTTGTAGGTGATGATTGAAAGATGTCAGCATCTTATTCTGTGAAAGTGTTGGATACCATATTGGGGAATCATTCATTTAAAGCTCCTGTTACAAAATCTTGACACTGTCCTTCAGTTTCTCAAACAGCTCTGGGCAACGCATTTATAAGCTGTAGACTGAGGAATTTCTTTTTCTTTTTTTTTTTCTTTTTTTTGCCTACATTACAGTAAACATGTTTCATAGAGTTGGCTGTCTTCATAGTCTACTCAATACCATTCTGTCAACTGAGTACATTCCATTCATTACTTAGGCCTTAATCTGGTGTGAAACTCAGCATGGATTAACCATTCTACCTCTCCTGAGTTCTCTGAAATGCCATGGTCTTAGCAGCTGAAAAAGGTTGTGTATGGCAGGTAATGAAAATCACAAAAGTAGATCCTCAGATATAGGACTATATTTGCTCTAAAAAATTACAATTAAATCCAACTCTATTTTACATCATCTAAGTGCCACTTAGCTGTCTAAATTTAGACATGTGACACTAGTTGACACTTACATACATTTTTAGATTTTATACCCAGCTTTGCAACTAAGCTTCACCTTCAAAGCAAGGGTCTAATATAACCACTGATGTTCTGTTGTGATCCCATTTCATTCTGGGAAAGTAAGTCCCAGAAACATTAGTCAGAGAAGAGAAAAATAAAATTATTAGTGAGGACTATTTGACAAAGGAATAGTTTCATGAATAGAGAACTTGTACAGGAATGGAAGATAGATTCTAGGCCTTCCTTACTCAGAGAGGCTTTAAATCTGCATCTTCTTCTTTCCAGCAAAGAGCTTTTACACCTCTGTTCTGGGTTTGGAGTAGGCAGGTGCAATTCAGCAGCAGAAGTCCCAAAAGCACCACAGAGGCAGTTCAGACATGCTCCTCGGATGTAAACTGACATCTAATTTGTCCTGGAATTGATTATTTGGGGATTTGTACCAGATTAAAAGTGATGTGGCCAGTGGCATAACTAAAGCAGGGTGAAGGGTGCAACCTCCCCTGGTGCTGATTTAGGAGGCCAGAGAGGGAGGTTGGATGGCAAAGCAAAAGGAGCTGCTGCTGCCAACATCCACACCATTGCAGGACATAGATGCACCCTTGGTAATAGAGGACAGCCACTTCTAACATCAAGTCCTGTTCTGATCAAAACCCCTGATTCAAAGCATGGGAGTAATGCTAATAAACAAAGAATCACACCTAAGGGAGGATCTGAAGATTTCCAGCAAGTCACTCACCCTAGCTCCATTTGCAAAGTTCTGCAGAACCAGGATCATGGTGGGGTTCTGTGTTGTAGTGTCAGAATACTTGACCTTCCAGGATACCTTGCCATCATGGATGCCTGCCTTGTAGATATTTGTAAAATCAAACCTGGAGAAAGGGTAGGACCAATGACCCTATTATTAATTCAAGGTCTGTGCCAAGTGGAGATAGTCTGGGTTTTTATGATCAGGAGGGATCCTGGTTTTCTCTGTTTAAAAATCACAAATACTCTGATTAAAACTGCCGAAATCCATGTTTTTCCATTATTAAAATGAAATGCCACTATGTAGATATCAGTTGAACACAATTGTTATTAATATATTTATAATTTTAAAGAAATTTGGAAGCCTACCAGTGCCTCGCTATTATAACACAAATTCTAAATACCTATAAATTTTGGCATTTGATTTTCGGTTTTTTCTCATGGAAAATCAGAGCTTCCCTTATCCTCTTTGCTCACTAGGATGTGGGTCCAGCTGCAGCTGCCCCCTGCCCTCCAATTTGTAGTGCTGAGCAGCCCTGATATGCCAATGCCCTGCCAATGCCATTGCCTTTCACTCCTGACCCACAGCTCCCCACCCCTGCTGGTGCCCCTCACTCAACCACAGCCCCTGGCCCTGCTGGTTTCCCCTACTCCACACTCACAGCACCCAACCCACCCCAGCCCTACCAGATGGGGGCCCCAGCTGCCACTGCTACAGGGCCAGGGACCCAGGTCTTCAGCCCCCTGCCACCCCAGCAGTAACCAAGTCCCGGCTGCCACACATGGGAGGGAGTGGTTGCTGTAGCCCGAGCAGGGAGCAGAGTGTGGAGCCCAACTCCACCTCCCTCAAGGGCAGCATGACCAGAGTGGAGCGTATGGAGAGGGCAGGGGCTCCCCACCCTGCTGGCCTTCCTCTGAGGACCTCTGTGGCCCAGAGGGTGAGACATGGCATGGCAGGGCAGAGTGAGGCAGGGAGGCTCACTGCCACTGCCAGGAGCCCCACACTGCCATGGCGAGGCACCCCCTGCCCACCCAGCAGCAGCAGGGGGAAAAATTCCAGGTTGCCACCCCCGCTGCTGCCAGGTAGGCAGGGAGAACTTCACCATGGTAGCACAGGTTCCTGGCGGCAGCATCAAGCTTCCTCAGTCCACTCTGCCCTGACATACTGGGTCCCACCCACGGAGGCCCCCAAGGAGAAGGCAGCAGGGTAGGGAGCCCTGAACTCACGATGGCTAGCTCACATCATCTTCTACCCCACTCACAAATCTGGAGGTCATATGCTGTCCATACCTCCCCAGTACCATATGCACTGGTGGGGAACCAGCCCCCCGATGCTGTCCACTGGACAGCCATGAGTGGCTCTGTCCTGCTTCCCACTCAGACCCTGCAACTGCACATTCTGGCCCCAAGCTCCAAGCCCCATGCACTGCCCGAGCTGGGCAGTAGCCACAGCCCCAACCCTGCCAAACTTCTTTCCTCACTATGGGGTTCCTCCCTCCCTTAATTCCACCCCCAGATTTACCTGCAAGGAGCTGTTCTCCAGGATTTCTGGCTGCCACATTTATGTGTATGTACGCACATGCATGTGTGGGACCCCCTGCTTGATCATCACCCACCACCCACTCCCTCTAGCCCTTTGAAGGCTAGAACTCTGCCAGCCTGCAAGGGGAAACCTGCTGTTTCCTATGTTTTTCTCCTTTAAAGGAGAAAATCTGAGTTATTCTCCTTAAAAAGAAAATATCCAGGTTTTTGTCTTTAAAAAGAGAAGTTCCATTTCGTTTTTTTCTCCTTAAAAGAAAAAAATCTAGGTTTTACCATGTTTTTCCATGGCAAAAACCCAGATCCCTGATGATCAATCAGGACCTTTATGGGATGATGGCCTCTGTCTAAATAATGACACAATTTAATTAAATGGTCAGAATTTTTTTGTGATGGGCTTATCAGGTTCCTTGTCTCTGATATTGTAGTTGTACTCCACAGATGTCATTTTTCTGAAACGGTAGGCCCAGGGATGTATTTGTTCCTGACCCCAACCCCCTCACCCCCCCTCCCCCACACTAAAAGAGGACTGGCCTGTTATCAAAATTAGATGCACTGGCGTGGATGGGAGAGCTTGGTTGGGGTGAGCCGGGACTGGTGGACTAGTGAAGGCCTATTTTGGACACTCAAAGAAACAGTGAACTGGATCTCCTTTCAAAGAGTGCTGTTATAGGGGCCACTAGTATTGAAACATTTGGATGAACCTTCAGTAAAAAATTGCAACCTTCCACTAGACTCCCTATACATCCCCTGGGTGGACTCAATATATCAGTAAAGTTATTTTGCTGGGATCAATTTGTAAACCCTCTGAGCTAACTGGGTACCTCAGGAACTCTATGGTGGTATGATAAAACTTTCACTCTTTCACTTTTGTGTACAACAGGCCCTTACAAAGTAATTCTAACATAAATTGGATTTTCTAGTCATTCTTTTCTGATTTCCAGAGTAGCAGATCCAACTTTGAAATTACTTTTTAAGGGCCAGGTGATGACTGGGCTACAGCTGCCCCCAAATTCCAGGGTGTGCAGTGTTTCTCCTGGGTTGTGGAGAGAGGGGGGTTGATGAGATAAGCCTTTGTATGTGGCAAACAGATCATTTGGCAATAATACAAGGTCAATTGAACAGTTTTGTGCTGCCAATGGATCTTCAGGTTGTGGAAGGTAAACTAGGGAGTTCTTAATACTATGTGCGGATCAGATTAGGCCAAACTGAAGCACCTCTGTGTGTTTCTGGACAGATACCTGAAAGGGAGCAGTGTCCAGGGATATTGGTTCCCAAGTGAATGGGATGCAATCAGTAGATGCTATTATACTGGGCTGTACCTGAACCTTGCCAAAATGTTCTTTGCTTTGGTAAATCCAATGTCCATTAAATTATTTGAGGTACCAGACAATTATTAGTGCTATAAAGCCGATTGCTACACTTCAGAGAGAATGGGATGGGAAAGTTATAGGATTACCAGCAGCAGGGAGGGATATAGCTCTATAGTGACCCTTGTTCTTAAGAAGAGGGTACCCAGATGGAGGGAGGCTAGGGTGTATGTGCACTGTCCAGCCCAGATCCTCTTATTCCAGCTGAGTCACTCAGTTTCCCAATGGCAGAGCCCCCTTCCAATTTACTGGGCAGATTACAACAAAGTGACATTACACACTTACCACTGCCAGTTCCTTTTAACCTTGGATAGGAGCTGTATCAACCTCTTGGCTCCTCAGGTGGTCCAGGAAGAGACATAGTCTGAAGAGAAGGGTCAAGCTTTGGGGGTCCTCCCCATTAAGCCCTCCTCCTCCCTATTTCCTACTTGGAGAAGTGATGGTGTAACTCAATACACAGTTTGACTTGGGGAGGGGAAATAGATAGGGGCTCTACCAAGGCAAACTCATCTTTTACCTAAAAGGCTAGAGCAAGTCTTACAGGCTGGTTGCCCCACTGAATGGACTACAGGGCTATTTCTGTCTGTGACTGAAGAGGGTCCACATACATTTGGGATATTTATTCCTTCCAGGTCACTTAGGAGGCGGTTGAAGCCCTTCAGAAGCAGGTGATCCCTGCAAGTAGATTGATAACCAGCCCCACTTTGGCCTGATCTGTTGGCTATGTGTTGGGGCACAGGGTTAATAGGCACATTGATTTAGGAATGCCCAGAACTTCTTCAGGTCCCCACTGAAGTGTTGCAGGAATGGACCCTTGGGATCAAGGGAATGAAATGGAGTAGTGGCAGAAGAGGTCCCAGCTACTAATACTGAGTCCTGCTGTGACATGAGAATAATATTCTTCTGCTAGATGGTCACCATCTGGACCTATAGTGCCCTATTTAGCACTTGCAAGGCTCCCACCTCAGCTCACATTTTCCTGGGCAAGAGAAGAAGTCTTTCTTGTCTTCTTGCAGTTGGTTGACCAAGGTCTGTAACCAATGTATCACAGCCTGCAGGGAGAAAACTTCTTCCTAAGGTCCTAATGCCTCTGGTGGGCTTGGGGGCCTGTGAAAGTGGAATAGGATCCATAATCTCCACTACCCAGTACCTGCCTTCTGAGTAGGCTGGAAAAATAATCTGGACAAAGTATTAGGGACTGAGCCATAGGCAGTTTGGGAAGTTCACCTGATTGTAATAGGGCAAAGTACAAAACCTGGGTCACAGCCAGGAGTCATGGGAGTCAAGACAAATTCAAGGGAAGCTAGAAGCCTAAGCTGAAATTCAGGGTAAACCAAGAGTTAAGCCCAAAGCAAGGTAAGCCAGAGACCAAAGCCAGGAGTCAATGGTGGAGTTCTAGGTAAGCAAGGAATCAAGAAACTGTGAAGGGGTCAGGAGCAAGCACCAGAGTCTTTGCTCAGAGAGCCTGTTTCTCTCTGGGGCATGCTTTTAAAGGCTGAAGCCAGTGGGGTCTATTTCCTGCAGCTTCAGGGGTTTAATTGCCCTGATTGTTCAGATAAGACAATCTAGACCCTAAGCATGGATCTTAGCCCTGATTGTTTGGTTAAGACTAGCTGTGTCCAGGGCATTGGTCTGAGCTCAGTATGGATCTGCGAGTTACAATGGTCCACAAAATGAGTATGATCCAACAGTGTGTTCTTGTTGCAAAATACATTTTCAAAAAAGCCAGCAGTACACTAGGTTGTATTAACAGAAAGGTTTCCTGTAAAAGAAAAAAAGTGCTTCTTTCAGTCTGGCACTGCTGAGGACTCACCTGGAGTACAGTGTCCGATTTTGGGCCTCAAACTTCAAGAAAGATATAAGTATATTGGGAAAAGGACAGTGGAGTTCAGTGAGAAATATTAGAAACCTGGGAGCTATGACTGAAGAGGAAAGGCTGGAAGAGCTAGAGTTATTTAGTGTGAAGAGATGACTGTTTTAATTTAATAATGGCTTTAAATACCTGAAGGGAGAATATTAAGAGTATGGAGACAGACTTTACTCTGTGACCATAGGAGACAGGACTAGATGAAGTGGCCTCAAACTTCATCAAAGGAAATTTAGCGTTGAGTTTAGGAAGAACTTTTTTTACTATGAGGATGGTGAAGCATTCAGTAATTGCCAAATTTCATAATTATGAAATTATCAAGGTAGGGGAGGATATACTGCCAGAAGAAAACAATGTCTCTAGATATAAAGTGTTCCCTTTCTCCAAAAAAAATGCAGTTGAAGATGTTTCTTTTTGGAGATTAAGAAATCTTTTGTGCTGAGACCATATTTGCCAAGATTCTTCTGGAGAAAATTATAATAGCATTATAAATCCTTGAAAATGTGATCATATTGAATGTGATGACAAAATCTTGATTATAGTGTTGTGAATGTGACCTTGCAATTACTGATGCTCCAGATACCAGCTGTGACAATGAGTATCTATAAACATGGATTGAGTAACTGCAAAATTATGATTAGAATATATATATATATATATTGCAATTGGTGTCAGTGCTTTGGATAAGTAGGAACATCCTACTTAGATTTGCTGACACTGAAGGAGGTAAAGGTGATGATTTTAAAATGATAAAGAAATCATATATAAGCACGGAACAACAGTTTCTTTCAAATTATCAGAGTGGTGTACTGATTTAAAAAAACACACCATTTTAGATGGCGTAAAATAATGTGAAATAATGATAATTGTTTTGATAATTCACCTAATTGACTCCAATGTCCATATTTATCTCTGGTGTGACTCTACTAACTTCAGAAGAGTTACTCTAGGGATGAATTTGGCCCATAACATCATTAGAATATCTGTATCCTGTAGGTATTTGAGCTCCTTGGAAATTATTCTAGACATGCAGAATTGTTTTGCACACCAGGCAACTTCAGGAATAAAGAGAACAGTCTGTTTTTATAGACTATTTATTTATTCAGGCTATTGTTTGTTTGTCTACTTATGACTTAATTATTATTCTTGGAATGAACAAACTCTGGATGTATTATATTCCATCCCTTGGAGCTTTATACATCCCACTTTTAATCTATAAAGTTGCAAGCAAACCAAATTTAAACATAGCACCATTAAAAGTAATACAGCTTGACTGTTTAAATTATTTGTGCATCTCCAGTACATGCTCTCATGATTGTGTTTACTTGTAAAATATTACCGTATAAAATCAAACAGACAATTAAAGTTTACAAATGTGAAGAAAATATATTACCAACGTGACATTGTAATTTAGTGACAGATATTGTATGGTAACATTGTAATGGCCCACAGCCAGTGAATTTTTCTGTGCAGATGGTCTCTGCACCTGCAAGCTATTGGAAGGTACCCGTTTTTTGAAAGCTATATTTAGATCTCATGAGAAAGCCCTTTCAGAATGTTAATGCAGTGCCCAGAAATTCTGGCTTGTAGCAATTATCTGTGTTTCAGTGAAACTTAGTGTATGTTATTCCGCTCTAAAAATGCAAAATAGTGGCTTGGAAATGTGTGGTTTTATTGTTAACAGGTTATAAATATATTGAGATAATTAAGGGGCACCAACTCACACATGATATGCTTGATACTCAAAAGTTTGCACCTGGTGTCATCATTAACACCTGTTCAAAGTGAGTCCACATGCTACCATGTTGTGTGCATTTTATAGGCATTTTGCGCTAATTCTATGCAGATGTCAAAAACTAACTAATCATATACAGAGCATTGGAAGGTCATGCCCTTGGTATTCCATGCCTTCTTTACACTCACTTGATTTTATTGTTACTTTCAAATATTCAAGTGGTGCTAAGTAGAAATACTGAAATACTGTCTTTTTTCTTCAAAAGAAAAAAAAAGTTTTCAATGAAAAGTCAAGACCCCCCCCCCCCCAATAATGACATTTATTATGTAATGCTGTAATGTACCTGGGGATTGTCATTTGGGTGCCTCATACCCATATTTTTCTTTGTAGGATGAATAATTCCCATGATGAATTATGGTCATGAATGTGTCATGGTGCATCTGCTATACTCAAGGGTGATCTAATCTGGTTGGAGATCTTTGACCACTGAAGAGTGTTAGGCTTAAAAAATATGACTCCCAGGAGGCACAATGGCATAATTTCTGATCTAAAATATTTTGGTTTTCATCCAGTTTTTTTTTTTTATCAGGAAAATTGACAAATCCAATTTCCTGTTAAAAACAGTCGGTGCCTACATATGAGCAAGGGGGCTGCTCCAATGCACTGTAATTACAATGAGTCGGAGTGTGGCAATTACCATGCTCCAGCAGCCTCCAGTGTCTCATGTATCAGTGTCCCCACCCTCCAAAATGGCAGTGGGGGCACTTTATCTAAAGCTCATTCAACTAGGTTTAGATAAAGTGCCCCTGACACCATTTAAAAAATACAGGGATGCTGATATAAGAGACGCTACAGAAGCTTTACTTAGAGCAACACTCGGAGGCATTCTAATTAAAGCACTCTCCCCCGACTCCTAGAGCATATGTATAAACAAATATTTTGTTAGCCAGCTTAATATTCAAATATAACTTCAAATTTCAAACATAAGGTTATGACAGATGTGGTGTAAATGAACCAAACTCTTTCTATAAAGTACATATGATAGAACAAAAACCAAGTGGTGAGTCACTCATTGTAATATCCCACTGTTATTCCAAACACATTGTATGACATTTATTTTCATTTGCATGCAAATACGGTAGTGTTATTTTCACATTTCCAGAAAACAATAAAAAACAAAGTATCAACAATTAGCAACTAAACATTTTAGACACTGCTCTTTGGGACAGGGATTATATATGTTTATGCGCCTAATAAAAAAGCCATGTTCCACCCTGAGGCTCACAGAACTACGGTAACATTTCTATTAAAGAAGACAACAGTTCAGCAGTTGATGAATCCAAGGGTAGAATCTGACATGTTGAAGTTGGAACAATCTTTAACAACAAAGAACCATGTTGCACCTTTGCTACCAATCTATATTGTGCCCGACCCTTTCCAGTCTCAGATCAGTCACGTAATCAAAGGAAATCCCCTTGATCAAATTCCCTTTCAAGGACTTACCTGGACCTGGACAAGGGCTATGTATAACATAGCCATTAGCAAAGCAATCTACTTTCTGTAGTAAGACACCCAGTAACAAGGTACCTACATAAATTTCAGTGGAAGTTTGTGGTGCAGTGGCTCCTTTAATCTCACTCTTTTTACTCTTTTAATCTTGCTATGGTTTTTGCCTCTCAGCCACGCAGCAAGGGAGGGGAGGGTACGGGATAGGGGGTGGGGGGGGGAGAATGACAAAAAGAGAAATTAAAGTCATCACCATTAACTTCTGTCATGATTTAGGTAGGTCCATATCAATAACTACGATTGATTCAAATTATATCTACAATGTTGGTGCCATAACTGTTCATCTGTTCATCCAACATTCTAGATCAAGCTGTCAGTCTTAGAAGTCAGGAGGATTGCTCATTTATGTTAAGTTATTATATGCGTACATATCATAATCAACTCAGTTTGGGTACTATAGTGAATATGTTCATTTATACTCATATTATTTCATATTCAATGTAAATGAGGAATATAAACTTTTATTCAATGCTTGTATATTGTATAGAATGGGAATAATACATTAAAACTAACTGCTGCCTCTTTTAATATAGCTGCCACTTCGGTTGCTAGTTATTATAATATTTTTTTCTATTTTTTTTTCTCTTTACTCACTTTGTATTTTTTGTCAAATGAAGGTTATTAAATTGCTTATGGTACAGCATGAGTCACTTGATACCAATTAGTGGAGAGTGCATTTTAGCCTTCCTATTCAACATTAAACTTTTATGTCTGAAATTACTACAAAAGTAACTGTTAAAGTAAAATGTGTGGGTTTTTTTTAAATAAGAAAAAGTGATGAAATATATTTTTAAAAGATGCTTTTCTTCAGGGACTGATGCTTTTATAAAGTTAAAATATATTGAATGCATGTTATGCAATTTCTACACATCTAAAATTATTATATCTTTTCAGGAGCTTTTTGAAAATGTATTAAATAAATGTAATGATAATTATAGTTCACGCTTTGAATGTTAATATATGTTATTCCTATATCTGAACATTAAAAGAATAGCATACATTGAACAAAATTCTCTCATAGTGTCCTTCTGACTTCAATACAACAGTGGGAAAACAGAATGCATTCTTTATGTTTTCTTGAGGTGTTTAAAAAAAAAAATAGACTTCTTTCCAGTATCAAGAAGAATTCATAATACTGACAAACCCTTCTATCCCCAAAATTTTACCAACCAAAAAAACTCAAGAACCCCTAAGGAATTCATCCCTCAAAGGGGATGAAAACCAACAGCTCAGAAATTAATCACTCTCAAACAAAATAAAATTAGCTTAGTTTACTCATTATTTTACTGCAAACAAACAATGATAAGGGCAAAGACTACAAACAAAGTCCCACTACTTCAATCTGAAATAACCATTTGCTGCCGTAGACCACGTGGAAAGATTTCTGAGGGTGCAAAAGCACAACAGTGGGCACATCTACACATTCATTAATGCTTTTTAGATTCTGCACATTTAGTTTAGTGCTTGCTTAATAAAGGAGTAACTAAATGCACAGTAACTAGAGTTACTGCTCAGTAGCACTAGCGCATGGTTATTTAGTGATGCTTACTGTGCGTTAGCCTAATAACCAGGGATCTTGGTTTTCTCTGATAAGAAAAAAATCCTCAATTTTTGGATTAAAAAAAAAAAGTAACCCAAAATCCACATTTTTCTATGATTAAAAGGAAACACCATTAATATATAGATATCCATATAGTTATGTTTCATTTTAATTGTGGAAAATGTGGATTTGGGGGGTGGGGTGTTAAATCCAAAGATTGGGGATTTTTTTATCAGAGAAAACCAGTACAGTGTACCTGCTAATAACACTGTTCAGTAGCCTACCACCATGTTTTTTTGCTGTGACTTGCTACTGCAGTGTTATTAGGCTAATGTGTAGTAAGTGTCTTGTGTAGATGCATCTACTGTAACTTGTATGGAAGAAACAAACCAATGGACAAAACAAGGGATTGCCTTTGAAAACTAAGAAGAGATTGGACTAGTACTGTAGATGTTTTGTTGGATCTTGGTGAAGTAGAGCAGTTTCATGAGAGCTGTACCTGTTATCTCGGTATGTTGATGATAAGCCATAGGAGATGGACATTGCAGGAAAACACTAGCAACAACCTAGTTTGTTAAGGTTTTTTGTATCGTAGAAAAGCTGTTCTTAGAAGGCTAAAACCTGCACATCCCATTTCGGATCAGAATAGTGCAAAGGTGAGCTTTATACTGCTTTTGATGTCCTTCAACTTGCAATTTGTTTGCACTTAGGGATATAGCTAAGGCTTTGTAAGACTTAAGCATGAAAGACCAACTCTAGGTTTTTGAGTCTAAAATAAAAATAATCAGAAACTCTATCCAGCTCCTTCCTAATCCATGGGCCTATTCCAGCTAGGAAGCATCTGAATATTGCAGGAACAAAGAAAGTAACTTAATTTACTAGTTTTGAACACGCTACAAGAAAATAAATCAGTTATAATCAGGGCTAAGCAGCAGCCACCTTCACCCCACGCACAGATCAAGGGGTGGGCACGTACCCCAAGGCCTCTGCTTGTCCCACCACCCAGCCTGGCCAGGGCCCCACTCACCCCATCCCCTGCTCCTGCCTGTGCCCTGCTCCCTCCCTCACTGCTGGTGCCTTGATCTGCCCCCTACCCTCCCCCCTTTTCCCTCCCCCATCCCCTTCCCCCACAGATTTACTTATGTGGAGGGGGGGTGGCAAATAATTTTTCTCCCTCTGCCTCGATCTGTCCCCCATTTCCCACCCCACAGACTGACCTGCTGGGCAGGGTGGTGGCACCCAGTAGCTCTTTGTTTGATTTTTAATTAAAAAAGTGATCTCCTACATAAAAAGGTTGGCAACCACTGTTGTAGAGTCTTTAATTCAAAACCAGCTCATATTGGGAGTCTCTGATGAAATAATAGGAAGAAGACTTCTGGAGGAGCCAGATTTTAGGATCCAGGTTCTATTAATCTGGTTAGAAGCAAACCAATCTGGAAATATTGGAAAGAAAGCATATAGCTTTGCGCAAGCAAAACCACAACTTCAGACCAAAGCTTGTCAACTGTACACAAATTGTGTAATCAGCTTCTAAGAATATGAAGAACTCCAGGTGTCTGGAGGAAAGGACATACCCTGATAAACCCAGCTCCCCAGCACTCCTGAAGTGTCCCCCCTATTTTCTTCCCCATCTGGAGGGGCAGGTGCCTCTGGGTGGGACTCGCTGGCAGCAGCACATAGCTGGGCTCACCGGCATCACCAAGCGCTGCCTCAAACCTTCTGCCCCTCAGACCCCCTGCCCCACAGCACTTGGATACCTTTCCCCCCTCCACACACTCATGCC
>NW_005842086.1:1919807-1932502 GCF_000455745.1 Alligator sinensis | reverse complement strand
TTTTTTTCTATTTTTTTTTCTCTTTACTCACTTTGTATTTTTTGTCAAATGAAGGTTATTAAATTGCTTATGGTACAGCATGAGTCACTTGATACCAATTAGTGGAGAGTGCATTTTAGCCTTCCTATTCAACATTAAACTTTTATGTCTGAAATTACTACAAAAGTAACTGTTAAAGTAAAATGTGTGGGTTTTTTTTAAATAAGAAAAAGTGATGAAATATATTTTTAAAAGATGCTTTTCTTCAGGGACTGATGCTTTTATAAAGTTAAAATATATTGAATGCATGTTATGCAATTTCTACACATCTAAAATTATTATATCTTTTCAGGAGCTTTTTGAAAATGTATTAAATAAATGTAATGATAATTATAGTTCACGCTTTGAATGTTAATATATGTTATTCCTATATCTGAACATTAAAAGAATAGCATACATTGAACAAAATTCTCTCATAGTGTCCTTCTGACTTCAATACAACAGTGGGAAAACAGAATGCATTCTTTATGTTTTCTTGAGGTGTTTAAAAAAAAAAATAGACTTCTTTCCAGTATCAAGAAGAATTCATAATACTGACAAACCCTTCTATCCCCAAAATTTTACCAACCAAAAAAACTCAAGAACCCCTAAGGAATTCATCCCTCAAAGGGGATGAAAACCAACAGCTCAGAAATTAATCACTCTCAAACAAAATAAAATTAGCTTAGTTTACTCATTATTTTACTGCAAACAAACAATGATAAGGGCAAAGACTACAAACAAAGTCCCACTACTTCAATCTGAAATAACCATTTGCTGCCGTAGACCACGTGGAAAGATTTCTGAGGGTGCAAAAGCACAACAGTGGGCACATCTACACATTCATTAATGCTTTTTAGATTCTGCACATTTAGTTTAGTGCTTGCTTAATAAAGGAGTAACTAAATGCACAGTAACTAGAGTTACTGCTCAGTAGCACTAGCGCATGGTTATTTAGTGATGCTTACTGTGCGTTAGCCTAATAACCAGGGATCTTGGTTTTCTCTGATAAGAAAAAAATCCTCAATTTTTGGATTAAAAAAAAAAAGTAACCCAAAATCCACATTTTTCTATGATTAAAAGGAAACACCATTAATATATAGATATCCATATAGTTATGTTTCATTTTAATTGTGGAAAATGTGGATTTGGGGGGTGGGGTGTTAAATCCAAAGATTGGGGATTTTTTTATCAGAGAAAACCAGTACAGTGTACCTGCTAATAACACTGTTCAGTAGCCTACCACCATGTTTTTTTGCTGTGACTTGCTACTGCAGTGTTATTAGGCTAATGTGTAGTAAGTGTCTTGTGTAGATGCATCTACTGTAACTTGTATGGAAGAAACAAACCAATGGACAAAACAAGGGATTGCCTTTGAAAACTAAGAAGAGATTGGACTAGTACTGTAGATGTTTTGTTGGATCTTGGTGAAGTAGAGCAGTTTCATGAGAGCTGTACCTGTTATCTCGGTATGTTGATGATAAGCCATAGGAGATGGACATTGCAGGAAAACACTAGCAACAACCTAGTTTGTTAAGGTTTTTTGTATCGTAGAAAAGCTGTTCTTAGAAGGCTAAAACCTGCACATCCCATTTCGGATCAGAATAGTGCAAAGGTGAGCTTTATACTGCTTTTGATGTCCTTCAACTTGCAATTTGTTTGCACTTAGGGATATAGCTAAGGCTTTGTAAGACTTAAGCATGAAAGACCAACTCTAGGTTTTTGAGTCTAAAATAAAAATAATCAGAAACTCTATCCAGCTCCTTCCTAATCCATGGGCCTATTCCAGCTAGGAAGCATCTGAATATTGCAGGAACAAAGAAAGTAACTTAATTTACTAGTTTTGAACACGCTACAAGAAAATAAATCAGTTATAATCAGGGCTAAGCAGCAGCCACCTTCACCCCACGCACAGATCAAGGGGTGGGCACGTACCCCAAGGCCTCTGCTTGTCCCACCACCCAGCCTGGCCAGGGCCCCACTCACCCCATCCCCTGCTCCTGCCTGTGCCCTGCTCCCTCCCTCACTGCTGGTGCCTTGATCTGCCCCCTACCCTCCCCCCTTTTCCCTCCCCCATCCCCTTCCCCCACAGATTTACTTATGTGGAGGGGGGGTGGCAAATAATTTTTCTCCCTCTGCCTCGATCTGTCCCCCATTTCCCACCCCACAGACTGACCTGCTGGGCAGGGTGGTGGCACCCAGTAGCTCTTTGTTTGATTTTTAATTAAAAAAGTGATCTCCTACATAAAAAGGTTGGCAACCACTGTTGTAGAGTCTTTAATTCAAAACCAGCTCATATTGGGAGTCTCTGATGAAATAATAGGAAGAAGACTTCTGGAGGAGCCAGATTTTAGGATCCAGGTTCTATTAATCTGGTTAGAAGCAAACCAATCTGGAAATATTGGAAAGAAAGCATATAGCTTTGCGCAAGCAAAACCACAACTTCAGACCAAAGCTTGTCAACTGTACACAAATTGTGTAATCAGCTTCTAAGAATATGAAGAACTCCAGGTGTCTGGAGGAAAGGACATACCCTGATAAACCCAGCTCCCCAGCACTCCTGAAGTGTCCCCCCTATTTTCTTCCCCATCTGGAGGGGCAGGTGCCTCTGGGTGGGACTCGCTGGCAGCAGCACATAGCTGGGCTCACCGGCATCACCAAGCGCTGCCTCAAACCTTCTGCCCCTCAGACCCCCTGCCCCACAGCACTTGGATACCTTTCCCCCCTCCACACACTCCTGCCACACACTCACACATATACCCGAGACAGTCCCCATACCCTGGCCCTCCAACCCTTTGACCCATATACTTACCAGTCTCTAGCTGCCAGGGCTGCTCCCGCCACATTTTCTGATTATATGCCAGTCACATGCATATGCATGCACACAAACACTTGGCACCTTCTGCCTCTAATCATCACCCACCCCTGTTCCCTGGAGCTCCAAGCAGTTTCTTGCACACTGGAAGACTGCCAGCCTGCAAGGGAAAATCCATGGTTTTCCACGGTTTTCTCCTTTAAAGGGGAAAAATCCATGTTTTTATTGCAGTGAATGGACAACCCAGATCCCTGATTATGATCTAAAACCATTTTGGTAGAGTCTTCAAGCAAGACCATGGTGTTCCTGAAAAAGAAACAAAGTATGCACACACTTCACAATCCAGAAGGGCACAGTAGAACACTGCACAGAGAAAGATGCAACAACGCTGTCTCATGGGAGGCTGATCTTCATTCATATGTGGTTATTAGAGATCATGGGAAGATTTATAGGAGAAATATGAGATTCCTAAAGCTTCTTCCATAAAACAGGGAGGGAAAGTATGGAGCATAGAAGCTCCTGAAGCTGCAGAACCACAGAAGCACTATGAATGTAAATAGAGATGGTCTGTTTATTATTTTTGTGAGAAAAAGGAGATGTAAAGGTAATGGCCTTTTCAGGCATGTGCTGGATGTAGGATACAAGCAAGGTCTCCAATCAGATACACAACAAGTTACTTCCCAATTATATATCTTTTCTTTAGTTTATTGCATTAATAAAGTTGAACTTGTTCCATGAAAGACTGGCTCCTCTGCTGAACCCATGAATAACACTCCCATCATCACTGCTGTAACATCCCCAGTTGCCTCATACTGTCACACAGTGGTTTGCAAGGAAGACCAACAAATAATTACAGCCCATATTTGAAGAGGGTCACACCTCCACACCTTAAAGGAAATATTGTCAACCAGCACTTCCCCAGCCTTCAAATTTACACTTCTCCTAGCTAAGCACATAATCATAAGCAAATTATCCTGTAATCAACAAACATCAGGTGGGACAACACCTGCTGGAAAAAAACACAAACAATTATAAAACCCACCAACACACCCCCACCATCACAATAATCAATGAAACCATGTGAACCCATGGATCTTACACCTGGCTGTCACAAAATGTGATATACCTCATTCAATGCATGAAATGTCTTGTTTTGATTAAACTAAACATATACTACAGCCCAGAATGAACTCTCACAGAAAAAATGTAAAACAAAAGAAATACCCGGTCACCAGTGGGGAAACACTTTTCACAGAACAACCACTTCACAACCACTTCATATCTGTCCTCATAGTCATTGTCCTCAAGGTAAACCTTCACAATACTTTCAGAAGATGGACTTGAGGAAAAAATGTAACTTGATTAGGCATTGAAAATATAGACTTAATAAAGATAATGTTTTTTATGGTTCACTGCAGTTTTCCTTTGACCTCTGCTAATTGCTCTGTTCTCCACAGGTAATAATGACTCTCTTACCTTTTGAATGGTTTTATTCTTTTACATAATTAGAATAATTTTAATTCATATTTCCTTTGTCTCTATTTCAGTTAGCTTCTTTTTTGCTCTACAGATTTACTTGCCAGTTCACTTTGTAAGTGTCCACTTTCATTTACATAATGGGGTTAAGTAATTCTCTAGTACAGGGGTGGAAAAATGACAGCTCCTGCCAGCAGCTGGACTCCACTTCCCAGCAGCCACACTGTGATAGCATGAGGCCAGGGTTTTCATGGAGACTAGCCCCAGCAGAACTGGCAAGGCACATCACAGGGTGCAGAGCTTCTCAGTAGCCAGGCTGGGATCTTGCGGCAGTGACAGCATGGTCCAGAGCTGGGCAGGGGCATGCAGAAAGTGGATCACAGCTCTGCCTGGCTCCTTGCAGCAGTGACAGCATGAACTAGAGTCAGGGAAGATCCACTATCCACTGCCGGCAAGCCCCTGCCTGGGACATGCAGGCTGCAGATCATGGCTTTGCCCCAGCTGCAGATCATGCTGTCACTGCCACTAGATCCCAGACCAGCTGTGGAGCAGCTCCACACCCTGCTGCATGCCCTGCCAGCAGGGGTGGTGCTAGGGGAGTGCTTCAGGGGGTGATAGCCACCCCAAAATTCCCTGTAGCCCACAGTAGACACCCCTCCCAATACCACCAATGCCACTGCCTGGCCCACACTGGTGGTGACAGTTGAGCCTGCCCCACTCCTGCCCACAGCACAGCCCCTCCTCCTCAGCCCCCCATCAGGAAGAGGCTGGTGCCACTGCTGCCTGCAAACATTGCTGGGGCCAGTCTCCATGGAAATCCTGTCCTTGTACTACCACAGCACAGCTGCTGCTGGGGTCTCCATGGAAACCAGCCCCAGCCATGCAGGCAGGGGCTGCTGGGAAATGGCCCACCACTGCTGGCCAGATCTGGCCCACAGGCCAGACTTTGTCCACCCCTGTTCTAGTAGGTATTTAGCTTAAGCACTAAGTGATTCTTTCCCATAAAACTTGTATTTACATATAGTCCTCCTGCCTGCTTGCCTCCCTTCCTTCCTTTTTCCTAATTTTTCCTCATAGTATTTAAATTAGTTTCCCCTAAAAGTTTAGAGTTACATCTTACACCCCTTAATTCAGGGACTATGGTAGATCAAATCTATAGTGAAATCTTCTTTCATAATTCTTTGGAAAACAATTTGTTTTCAGGACACTCAGAGAATTTACTACAGTTAAGTATACTGTGAGCAATAATGAATGGGAATGAAACATAGAAAAGATGAAGAAAATGAAAAAAAGTCTCATTTGGGAAATATGATTTAAAAATAATCTATGTATTTTTAAGTCTAATCATAGGAAAATGCATTCAGATATAATTATTTTTTAATAATGAAATTGCAAACAAGTCAGAATGTTTGAGTTTATCTTCATAATTGTCTGAGGTACAGCTACCATTTAATTGGACCCAATTTGGATTTTTCATGCATTTTAATTTTTCCATTTGACTGCCTCTTTGTTAGTACTCTTCCACCAAAGATATTCAAAAGATCTCTTAGGTCTAAATTTACAACTCTATAATTTACATTGCGACTCCTTGAAGTGTAGAAATAAAAGGCATTTTGGTAAAGCAAAGATAACAAAATCAATTTTGAACAAATTGATTGTAGTTAAAACTACAAAAATGAATGAGTTTTTTGGAATTCATATTATGCAGAGGAAAAGATCAAAGAAGGGCAGTACTGTCCATTGATTTCTTTACTACTTACGATCACATCCTAAGGAAATTAACAGGTAACTGACTACAATCTGCTGACTTTTTCTAAAATCTTGATTTATAGTACATAAAATACAGTATTAATTAAGAAACCTTCATTTTTTTTGGCTGCCATTTATAATTGTCAGTGCACGTCTTTTATTTATATAGCCCTTGTTACTTTATACAGAATGTTTGGGATGTGTGTGAAAAAAATGTGTAATTGTACTGAACATTACAAATCTACCCCCCCCCCTTTCCAACTAACCTCAATAGAAGTTTTATATTGACTTCAAGGGGATTACATGCAGGGCCTAACTTAGTTTAAAAACTGTATTAAAAGAATACCTCCTGAAACTAAGACATATTCTCTACAGGCCAGGATTCATGCCTTTCATGTGTGCCTGAAAAGTGTAATTATGAATGTGAAACAAAAAATTCTTATGAGTTAATTTAAATGATGTTTTCATTATACTATCCTTGAACTATTGTCAGTTGTGTCTGTGATGGTCTGAATTATTTATAAACACCCTTTTTAGCAGGAAACAAGGGAATGTCTCACTTTCTCAAGGTATAAACGAAAGACAAATTATGCTTTTTTCTTCATTGGAAATTATGTAGCAGAGAAACGAGAAAAGTTCTGGGTCAGATTCAAATAATTCTCATAGATACCTCCACTTAGGCATTGCAATTAGGAACTTTGCCCTAAAAGGGTGATCAGAATTATCAGTATTAGGCATCCAGAATTCTCATATAGTCAACAGTGGGTGCATCTACACACGCTATTAATTCAAAGTAGGCTTACTGCACAGTAAAAATACGGTGTGGTAAGCCTACCTGGGAGCATGTTTACACATGCTCCATCTTAGAAGCAGACTTGATCCCAATGGGAGCAGACTGGTACAGGGATGCTCCCACCCTGTTCTATCCAACTATAGCAGCCAGGGGGGAGGTCCAGGCTTCTCCTGATGCTAGCCCAGGGGTTGGCAAAGAGCACGACGCTGTCCCAGTGAGCAAGGGAGCAGTGGATCTCTGAAGGCTGCAACAGCTATCTCCTAGCTCTGTGCACATTCAGAGAGGATCTGATGTCCATAGAGATGGGAAAGACTTACCCTTGCTGCAGGCAGACCTCTCCTGGCCCTGTGCTCATCTGGACCCAGAGCTGCCAGCAAGCCCCCTGCTAGGCAGAGATTCCCTGACCAGCAGGGGATTACTGGGAGCTGTCTGGGATGTAGGGCAGCTGCCAGCCAGCCTCCTGCCAGGTGTGGGTGGGGCATGGGACTTGATGGCAGCTGCCTGCCTTGGCATGGAGTCGACTGCTTAAGGAGTGGGCAGGGGCTTGGAAGCCAGCCCTCACCTGTTCAATGGAACAGCTAGCTCCACACAGAGCTGGATGCTCTGCGGAGTGGACAGGGGCTGGGAATCCAGCCCTCATCTGTCCCCCAGAGCAGCTCCATGCCATGCAGAGCTGGCTGCTCCAAAGGACAGGTGAGGGCTGGATTCCCACCCCTTACAGGGTCCCTGGAGCAGCCAGTTCTGCACGGTGTGGAGCTGCTCTGGGGGACAGATGAGGGCTGGATTCCCACACCCCTATTGCTCCCCAGAACAGCCAGCTCCAGACAAATCCAGGCACTGATTGGCTTCCAGGTCCTGGGGAGAGCCGGGGAGCTTAGCAGTGCCAGGACTGGGGACAGAGAACTCCCTGTCCCCTGTGGCCTCCTGCTGGGTAGGGTGTCCGGGAATACATTTGCTCCCATTCAGGTCTACAGATGTGCTACTATTCAGTATCTACTACACAGTTAGTTTACTAGCTATAATTACAGGTAGTGGGTAACTGCACAGTAGATTGTTTTACTGTGCAGTAAATGTGAACATGTGTATATGGTGATGCTTTACTGCACAGTAGATTAGTCTACTGCACAGGAAAGCATCACCATCTATACGTGCTCACATTTACTGTGCAGATTAGTCTACTGTGCAGTAAAATGTCTTGTGTAGACACACTCCTGAGTTAACCATTTGCAAAAGGTAATATAGAGTGACCCTGACCTGAGAAGGCAGCTAGCAAAAGCTACTCAGTGGAAAATACTAGGCATGGGATTTCTTTGCTTTGGTCCCTGTCTCATGGCTGCATGTAAATTGTCTCCATTATGGGATTATAGAAGAGCATGGCTGAAAAGGACCCACAGAGCTCATTTAGTTCAATCCCCTGCTTGAAGCAGAATCATTCCTATCCAAATTATGCTCTACAAGTCCTTGTCTAAGGACTTGCTTTGAGGCTGACTAGAACTCACAGGTATGCAGCCTATTCCAAAACTAAGTAAGGTCAACTTACTATGCATAGGGTGAACAACCAGTGAATCTCATCACTACACATGGGATATGATCCATGGACCAATGTATCCTTACCTTCTTGAAATCTTGTGCATCTGGACAAGTAGGGTTGCGAAAGAAATTGTGCTTGCCAGAAGTGGTTTTTGATTGTACTTTAAAAATCAAATCATGATCATGTAGACATCAATCCAGGACAATTTATGTTTGAGCTGGTGAGTTTTCAGTAAATTGGCAAATTCCAAAGAATAATATTTCAACTTTCTTTCCCACAAGCTACAGAGATGACAGCTCCAATAAAATGGATGAAATATAAAGTTCATATTTCAGTTTAACAATAAATCATACATTTTTAACACTGAAGAAATCTGTCATCAGAATAATTTACCTAAGGATATCACGTGCTCTCTATCATTTGATATCTAGAAATCAAGGATTGCTATCTTTCAAAAAAGAAAACATTATAGTTCAAATACTGATTATACACTTCATATAGTTATTAGTGGTTGAAATTATGTGGTCTGGATTTTACAGGAGTCATAATGTTCACTTACGATCTTAAAGATCTATGAATAATTGTAACTTTTCTACACTTTTTGTCTAATAAAAACTAAAAAAAAAGATAAAAAATTAAATAACTTGCAATTTCTTAAATAAAATGGATCTCTTTCCACAATTCAACCAATTTAGTCAAAAATCCAGTTTCCATGAGAAAAATATCTGTTTACAGATGTGGTAAAATTATTTCAAATTTTTAAAAGCTCATGATGTTTCTTCCAGGTTTCTCCACATAGGTGACTGGTAGGGGGTGCACAGGGGTGCATGTGCCACCCCTGATGGGGCTGGTGCCCCCCCCCCCCAGTGGCTGACACATGCTGATGGTAGGGCTGTCCCCCCTTAAAGGGCCACTGCCATCGGCGACTTCTGCGCCGCATCCTCCCCCCCCCCCCCCCCCAAGATTCAGGAGGCACCAGTCACACACGTCCCTGTACCACATCAAAACACAGGTTTATCTCAACTAATTCTGCTTGTTTAAAGCACTCATTAAGTGGGTCAAATTTACAACACTCCAGGGCAGGTTTCTCTCTTTATCCTCACAACCCAGCTTCTGTTCCATTAAGGTGAGGCCAGTCCCCACAGATATGCTGCTCATCCTGTAGGTGTGACTGCTCCAAACTCCAAGCTAGCACTAAGCTGATCAACATTTGAACAGCTCAGATATGCCCTTCATCTGAACAGTGGCCTGTCCTCAACAGGAAGTCCAGTGAAGAGGGCTTTTATTGCAAACTAAGGTGTATTTTATGGCATTGTCTTAGGAAAGGAGAGAAGTTTGAAGCCCTTCTGGCAGAACTCAGTCTAGAAACAACATTTTCCATTTCCTGAGCAACCTCTCTACCCAGTAATCTATCATTTAAAAGTTAGGTAGTGGAAGAAGCTCTTCTTCCTTTGGACACATCTTAAAAGAGTAAGCTAAGTCATTGTATCTTAGGGTACATGAACCTAAGTGTAACCTGTAAATATCAGACTCATAGTCTGCATCTATATACATGCATTACTAGAGAGAAGACTAATTAACTGTGGAGTAAAGCATTACCATCTACATGTGCAATGGTATTAGGCCACAGTAGACTAATTATCATCACAAGATAGTGTTGATTGGGAAGAGTACTATCTTACAGTAGAGTAGTTAACTATGATTAAATGCACATGTAGACACTGTCCATGGGCATAAATTGTCCTGATCAGCCCAGGCAGCGGGGGGCAGATTTCTAACTGCCACCTAGCCATGTGGCTCTGAACTTTCAGCACTCTTGTGCACCAACTAGCCCCTCTGCCACTGGGCACCATCACCCAGAGCCCAGAACAGAACAATGCAGGAATGGCCCTGGCATAAACTGCTCCACCTCAGCTCAAATTGCTGCTGTCCCAGGTGCACAAGTAGATGCTGTGCTTGGGAGTAGTTTATTCCAGCTCAAACTGATCTGGAGTTTATTGCTTCAAATTAATTGAATGTGTAGATGCATCCAAAGGGGCACATAGCTCTAGACTGTAAATAGGGTTCTTAGATCTATTCATAGATTCATAGATGCTAGGGTCAGAAGGGACCTCAACAGATCATTGAGTTTGACCCCCCTGCCTAGGCAGGACGAGTCTGACTCCCTGCCCTGGGCAGGAAAAAGTGCTGGGGTCAGATGACCCCAGTCAGATGCCTATCCATCCTTCTCTTAAAGACCCACAAGGTAGGGGAGAGCACCACCTCCCTTGGAAGACCATTCCAAATTTTGGGCACCCTTACCATGAAGAAGTTCCTGATATCTAGCCTAAATCTGCTTTCTGTTAGTTTGTGGCCATCAGTCATTGTTACCCCAAGAGGCACCCTGGTATACAGAGCATCTCCAATCCCTTGCTGTGTTCCCCTAATGAATTTGTAGGCGGCGACAAGATCACCTCTCAGCCTTCTCTTGCAGAGGCTGAAAAGGCCCAGGTCCCTCAGTCTCTTCTCACAGGGCTTGTCCTATAAGCCCCTAACCATATGAGTGGCCCTCCTCTGGACCTTTTCAAGTCTATCAATATCCTTCTTGAAGTATGGTGCCCAAAAATGAATGCAGTACTCCAACTGCAGTCTGACCAATGCCACATAGAGGGGAAGTATCACCTCCTTGGTTCTATCCGTCATGCATCTGCTGATGCATGATAAAGTGTGGTTAGCTTTGCTGAGGATTTCATCACACTGATGACTCATGTTCATCTTGGAGTCCACTATGACTCCGAGATCCCTTTCTGCTTCTGTGCTGCTGAGTAGGTGTGCTGGATATTTTTGTGCCCTAGGTGCAGCACTCTGCACTTGTTCTAGTTGTACTGCATCCTGTTGTGTACTGCCCACTTTTCAAACCTGTCCAGGTCTGCCTGCAGTCATTCCCTACCCTCCAGAGTGTGCACTTCACCCTACATTTTAGTATCATCCACAAACTTGGGCAGAGTACACTTCACACCCACATCCAAGTCACTGATGAAGATATTGAAGAGTACAGGTCCAATGACCGAAACCTGCGGGACTCCACTACCCACATCCTTCCAGGTTGAAACCAACCCATCTACTACCACTCTCTGGGTGCAACCGCTAAGCCAATTTGCCACCTATGGGACCATGCAAACATCTGTCACAGACTCTTCATTTATTTATAAGAATCAAATGAGACACCATAGTGAAGGCCTTGCTAAAATCCAAGAAAACAACATCCACCTCTACTCTGGCATCTAAGCATTTTGTGACCTTAAGAGAATCTAAGAGACAGGAATTGGGATATACCTGTTTCTCACAGTTTGCTTTTGGCTATTTTTGGTGTTCCCTTCCACTAAGGGTGCTAACTTGTAAATCTTGTGTCTATGTATCTAATGCTATTTTTGGTCTGGGAGAAAAATCCTGAACATCTGTACACTTGTGGTTTCTCCTGGGAAAGCAGTGATATGGTCTTTGACAAACATTTGCGCACACAGCTTGAATGACAATTAACTAAAGTTAACTTATATTGTCTGGGGACAAAGTGTTAATTCAGATACTTCACACATATTTAACATGAGACTATAGAATTGGCTATCTGTAGGTTACAGTGTAGATTTGCACCTTATGGACTAGTCAAAGTAGATATATATCTACTTTCATGGGGTAAAGTACACTTCAGCTGCAGCATGTGAAAAGGCGTATATAAAAAAGAGAGGATCCCAGAATAAAAGGAGTTGTCCCACAAGAAATCCAATGTCTATTTTTTTGCCTTAGAGGTTAGTTTGCACTTGTTGTTTAAGAACCCTTTTCCAGTTTTTAGTGTTTTCATGTGATATTAAATCATAAGCAATTAACACATAGAGGTTTTTTTTGGCTTTTGATCACATACAAATTTGTGGATGATGTGAGGAAAAAGAAGGTCCCAGTTCTGTTTTGGATCCAAAGCCAAAAATATCTAAAGCTAAATTCAAACTTTACTAATTTACTTTTTTTTTTAAATATATTTCATAAAGCAATTAACTCATTTGCAAGAACACTATATACCATACCCCAAAGGCACAAATAACAGTATTTTCTTGGGGAAAAAAGTACAAATAAAAATAAAATAAAATCCTACAACTAAGCTAATAACAATTAGTATGAAGTAGATTTCCAACATAGCCTCAATATAATGTTGTGGTTTCTGATGAAACCATGAAACTGCTCAGAATTCTATTATATTTTAGGCTTATTATGCAAAACAGTTTTCAAAATCTATCCACTGCCCAGGTTCCCTGACCTGCCCAGGTACTTTGCACAGCACA
>NW_005842086.1:1916235-1919797 GCF_000455745.1 Alligator sinensis | reverse complement strand
TAGGGAAATGCCACACATGCACATCTGTCATAATTCATAGGCTGTATTCTCACAACCAGGGGCATGTGATTGCCATGGGGGAAAAAGCAGTGTCATAAAAGCATGCCACTGTTTTTTTTTTTCCCCAGAGCACACACCTGCATGTGGGGTTACTGAGGGGAAAATGTTTTGAGTGAGGTAGGGGACACTGGAGCCAGCACCAGGGCTGGCTCCAGCAGCCTTACCTGGGGTCCTCAGAGCTTCCCAGGATTGCAGTGGTGGTAATCCGGGTATGTGGAGCTTGGCTGGCAGCCAGACCATGGCTCTGGCAAGCCAGGCTTTGGTTTTGGGCAGTGCATGCTGCCACCATGTATGCCACCCCATTTTTTTCTGGGATCTCCCAGGGTCAAAAAACCCACCACAATGCAAATTAGGAGTGTGGTGAGTGCCTGCATAAGAGGTACGTATGGTTTGCTGTGCTGCAGATGGGTCTGCGACCTTGCAAGCTGCACATGCACGCTAGTCTGGACCCACCCAAAGGGAGTAAACATCCATGGACTTTTGGTGATACTTTCATCTAAACCCTTTCCAGCTTACATCATACAAATGTATGGCCATCTTGGGACTGAATTGGAGATATTCACAGATAAAAGCACAAGCTTTTCTAAACCGATCAAAAGAGCCAAATGGCATAGCTTGAAGTCACAGCAATACAGATTGTGCATGAATCAGGCATAGAAGTGGTGATATAGTATGTATTATTATTATATAATTAAGGAAAGGAGTTACTATGAATGGGAGATGGTCATTATTTCTTGCTCAGTGTTTATACTATATCCCTCAATATGCTATCGTTATTATATTCAGTCATACATCCAAAGTCCAATTCACAAAGACTATTTGGGAGAAGCAAAAATATTTCCAGGGTTATCTGGGAAATCATAGCTGAGGTTCCCATATTGAATGAGGGTGGAGGAGAGTGCTCATTATTTAAGTACACGTGATTGTTTTACCCTGGCAGGTACTGACCCAAATTTCCTTACATCTCCTACAGTATACCCTATAATCAAGCTAGTGGCCTCAGATTTACAGGGTTAATAAAGGAACATTTCAATGTACATTCCTGAAAGCAAATGATAAGAGCCTCAAGATATTAATATAAAATGTATGAAAAGTTAATTTTCAGAAGTGCAGAGCAATATAAACAAGGTCTGTCCAAACTCTCTGTATTAATAATTAAAACAGGTATGTATATGTGAAGTGCTTTTTAAGTAATGAGTGTTAGTCATAAATATTTAAGAGTTGTGCTTATGAAATATGCCCTAAATTATGTCCACGTGTTAACAAGAATGCCTTATACTTGACAGAACAATGAAGTCCATAAATATTTTAAAGGCATGTGTCTGACAGGTGGAAGCTTAGAAGACATGCTGCCCTTTATTTTAATCTAACACTGAAACCTTCAGGTCTGTGCTTTTTAAACTTAAAAGGAACAAAGAGCTGTCCTTTCAAGGCCAACAGTATAGTAGATGTATCAAATAGTTACCAAATAATAAATCAGCCTTAAATAGTGCTTTGCAAGAAACACACACACACATTTTATACACAGTACAGATACAGATACTGATCCATGCGCATACACTTTCATACATGTACACATATAATTATGCACACAATAGGTAATAATGCATAAAGTACTTAAATGTTACAACATAAAATTATATAACTATATATAATACTATATTGATTCTGGTTAAGGCTTTGTTTTAAGAAGACATTTCTTTTTTACAAAGCACCTTCTAAACTCAGTAATCAAGTTGTTATTTTTTAACCAATGAAAAGTCGATATCTAGTGATCCCTCCCTTATGAACGTAATACTTGATAAAGCTCAGTACTAAGAGAAAACACCAAACACATTGCTGGTTAAACCATTTCTTATGAGCTTTACATTTCTTCCCAATTATCTGGATACTGTTACTTGTAATTGCCTGATCATGTACTTTAAAAGGATTCCTCTAATTTGATACATCCACAGTGTGCATGTGTGCATGATAGTTTATAGGCTATAAGCTAACTGGAAGCATTATATTTGTGATCAGTACAATTACTGCTACTTATAGTCTTACTACCATTTAACCTCAAATTTATCATGCTGTGATATTAAAGCACAAGGGTCACCACTAAAAAAAATTATACAGTGCTTTTTTTTATTTTACATATTGGCAAACATTAAATGTCAGGGACCAATTTATGAATGGCAAAAGGTTAGTGAGCTCTAGTGGTTAACAAGAGGTGGGGGAAGGGGTGAAGATAGAATCCAGAGGCTAGGTTTCTACACCTAGAATTAGCACAGTAAAAACCTTTTTCCCAGTCTTTGCCTTAGCTGTCTTCTCCCCACAATAGGAATAGAGATCCTAGTTCAGCTTCTTGTGAATAACATAACTCAAGTTCATGATTGTAGTTCCTGTGAACATTTTGGGTATATCGACTGTCTTGCGTTGCTGTCCTTTTAAGAGGTAAACAGTGTTGCTAGGGACAATATTTTATATTCAGTAAAGTGAATGTAAAACAGTTGTCTCCTTATCTTTTGGGAAAGACATTCAGAAGTTTCTGAGTGCTTCAATTGTGAGAAAAATATCAACAAATTAAACACATAGGGGCACGTCTACAGGTTCATTGATGCATCATAATTATGGCGCATTAAGTTTAGGACCTATAATAACAGGTACTAATTAATGCGCCCTAATTGGCACTACTGAGCATTAGCACAAATTAATGCTTTTTGTGTGATACTTAATGTGCATTGGCCTAATCTACTGTGCATTAGTGCATTAGCACAGGTTTTGCCAACCGTGCTAATTTGCAGTAGAATTAGTCCAATGGGCATTAAGTGTTTCACGTAGACACACCCAGAGTGACATTCTGATCCCAACCAAATTGGAATAGGATTTCACCCAAGGGTTATGAACAGTTAGAATATGAAGTATATTCTACCAGGGAATTATTTTCCCTGAGTTGGACTGTTTGGCCGGGGGGGGAGGGGGTGGGTTGGGCGGGGGGTGGGGGGGGGGGGGGAAGGGTTGGGGTTGGCTTTTTTCCCCTTTTGTTTCTCTTTTTTCCCCCTTCATTTTACCAGCTTTCAAAAAGCCTACAGCAGATATTTGTGTGTAAAAGCTCTTTAAAAACCATTCCTTTCCTTTACAAAAATAGCAGCTTTAACTGTTTTATTGAAGGCCTGTAGGGCATCCACCTCTATTCACCTGGGCCTCTCTCTACTAGAAAATAATTCTTTGATCTTTATAGTTCCCTCACTGCATTACATTGAGTTTGTGGAAGCATTCCTTGACTTTTTTTTTTCCCTGCTGGCTGCCATCTGAACTGCTAGAATTTAAGTTTTATTAGCCCTTACTTTATGACCCCATTTTCAGTAGTACTATATATATCTTTGCAATATGAATCTCCTGCAATCTACAGATGGTAATAATGCTAAGGAAGCTCACAAGTCTAGGGGACAGTTTCTTGTTGTTATCAGAGTGAAACCAGCCAGCATGTTTCACTGAAAAGCAGGAGTCTGAAAGAATT
>NW_005842086.1:1914174-1916204 GCF_000455745.1 Alligator sinensis | reverse complement strand
GCTATCATGTAAGGTTGCAGCTGTATCATGGGGCCAAGATCATGCAGTCTGGAATATGTCCTCAGAGATAGGCTTCATTGAGAAGGAGGGCAATATACACTGAGAACATATTAACCACAAGCAGAAAGAAAAAACAGTTTACACATTTGCTGGAATATGGTCACGTATCATTTGAAAAGTTCAAGAATGAACAACAGGCACTGAATTTGCACAGCCTGCATGACAATTGCTCATATTGAAAAAAAAACAACATTGTCACATTTATTTTACACTTATGCATATGAACAGTGCTGATACATATATATCAATATAAACAGTATTCATATGCATAAGTGTAAAATAAATGTGACAGTGTGGTTTTTTTCAAGTATGAGCAATTGTCATGCAGGCTATGCAAATTCAGTGCCTGGTGTTCATTCTTGAACTTTTCAAATGATACGTGACCATGTCCCAGCAAATGTGTAAACTTTTTTTCTTTCTGCTTGCAGTTAATATATTCATACACATATTTGTGTATTCATACTTGTGATAATTCATACTTGTGATAATTGGCACTTGATACCAAAAGAAGAGAAAAAGAGAGAGAGAAAGAGAGAGAGAGAGAGAGAGACTTCTATGGTTGATGTGACAAGCCTGCCAGTTGTTAAATCAGGATTTTTAACATATTTAAAAATATTTCATTTGTCCTACAGGCTTCCATTATTTGAGAAAAAAAAGATCTTCAACTAATAATATACATATTAGTTGAAGATCTCTCTCTGTCTCAAATAATGGAAGCCTGTAGGACAAATGAAATATTTTTAAATATGTTAAAAATCCTGATTTAACAACTGGCAGACTTGTCACATTGACCATAGAAGTCTCTCTCTCTCTCCTCTCTCTCTCTCGCTCGCTCGCTTTCTCTCTCACTCTCTCTTTCTCTCCCTCTCCCTCTCCCTCTTTCCTTTTGGTACCAATTGCCAATTATCACAAGAAAATGTACATAACAGTCACTAAAATTAGAACAAGAAAGTGCATTGTTTGATAATTACACTCCAATCATAAAATGCTAGGGATGAATACAGTATTAAGAAAGCAGATGGTAAAGGGAGTGATATATGAGTCTGAGACAGATGTACAGTTCAGTGTATGGTTCCAGTCTGGTATTTGGTAGTTTTCAGAGACTTTTCCCTATAGAACTTTTATACAATCTATTATTGTTTCAATAGGTCAGTTTGGAACCATGCTTACCCACACCGAAAGCTACTATCAGCTGTGACTTTACATCATGAAAAATATTTGGATTTCAAATTCAAACAGTTTGATAGAATGTGGGTAGTGCATCATATAATCAAGAATGCATAAATTGTTGTGGTGGTGGAAAACAACTCCACAAAATTCAGGGATTAGAGATATACCATACTACCTCCTTGCATTTTATTAGTGTAACACTAAATCCTTACACCTTCACCAAAATTGAGTACACAGGCATAGTCCAGGGAACTTTCATGCGATCTGGAGGAAATGGATCCACTTTCTCAGATATAAAATAGAATTTGAGGTGCTTTATAACTATCGTTCATTATGGCTAGAAACAGATGTCACCAAATTAAGCAAATCAGCTGTGTTGGGATGTGTTCCAGCACAGCAGATCAGCTTCATTCAGTGAAACTCACATCATCCATTGCCCGTCCATTGACCTTGTAGAACAATGGGTGATGTTTTTCCTTGGGGCATGAGGGCCCTTGTCCTATGTACCCCAAGAATTCCTATACAGGAGTAGGCCCTTCAGGGCCCCAGGAGCACTTGCCCACCTTTCTCCTCTTACAGAGATACAACCTGGGGAATCTTGGGAAACATCTTTGCAAGCAGGGAAAGCTAGAGTTTCCTGTTTGCAGGGATATGCCTTGAGATTCCCCAGGACATCTCTGCAAGAAGAAAGCTGGGATTTTCCCTCTTATGGAGATGCGCAGCTGGAAGTCCTGGAGTGTGTTTCTGTAAGTGAGGAAACCCTAAATTTCCTCACTTACATAGACAACCACCAGAATTCC
>NW_005842086.1:1912418-1914143 GCF_000455745.1 Alligator sinensis | reverse complement strand
GGTAAGTGGGGAAAGCTGGACTGGTGTGCCCAGTGCTTGAGGAGACTGATCATGCAATGCAGTACTAGGAGTGCATAGAGGATCAGGCCCCCTAAAGCTCCTGGAGCACCTTCCTGGACTGGGAAACTGTAGGCAGCTCCAGGCTGCCTGGAAGCTCCCACCAAAAATCTTAATGCACTACTAAACAGTGGTGCAAGTTAATAGCACCTTTGTTGTGGCCACAAATTTGGAGCATTTGCAATTCAACAAGGGGCATGAACATCTGTTTGCTTGGTCCTTGTGCCACCATTAAAAGCTGTATGACAGTATTAAGGAATAAAAGGCAATATCCACCCCATATGAAGTGGAAGAGTCCCTTGCCCTGTAAGAAGAAATTACTGGGGCAACTCTACCCTGCTCTTTCTAGCCTCCTTGGGAGGATATGCAGGGATCCTCTTCATAGCTAGACTCCATAGCATACAGGTTCTGAGATGTATCCAGATTTCCTAGATCTTTCTCTGTCTCTGTAATAGAGGTATGACATAACTACAACGCCACACCAACATTACTACACATGGAGGATATTAAAAAAAAAAAAAATTACTATTTACAATGGAAAATACACCATCTGAAGAAAAAAAAAGTGAGACTACACAGTAATATCTTCCTAAACTTGTAAAATCAGCCCCAGGGAACTTACAATCTGCAACCCTCTGGTTAACATACCCTCCAGATATGCAATGCAAGTATTCAGGAGTACCTCAGAAAAACTGAGAAGCCTTCTTCTTCCTGTAATCTATTCCACAAGGAATCAACTTAAACAGGACATACTTACTTACATGACTACTCTAAAAGATATAAATCCAGAGACCTATTTTATTATGCAGCAGACCCAAACCTTCTACCAAAAAAGACTAATGACAACCATACAACCTAATAAGAACAGGTAGTATCCTAAGATCCACTTCACAGCAGCATACCAGCCACAAAGAGCAGAGTCAAGACTGTACCACCCAGAACAACAAAATCATTCACCATCATAAGGCTGTACAGAAAGGACAGGGTGGGGAAGAAAGGAGGAGGGGTTATGCTCTATGTCAATGAGCAATATACATTGACCCTCATCAAGACGGAATTGAAGGATGAGGAAGTAGAAGGATTGTGGGTTAGGTTACATGGGGGGCAAGGAGAAAGGGATTTGGTGGTAGGGGTCTGCTACAGACCCCGACACCATGGGGAAGACTTAGATTCGGGGCTCCTGAGGCAGCTCTCGGAGACCATAAAAGCTAAAGAGGCGGTAGTCATGGGGGACCTAAACTACCCAGACATCTGCTGGGAGATGCAGACAGCAAAGTCCCACCGTTCACGCAGGTTTCTAACCTGTGTACAGGACCTCCACCTGACACAGGAGGTACATGGTCCCACTAGAGGGAATGCCTTACTGGATCTGGTATTGGCAACGGGGGATGACATGGTAGGGGACCTACAGATCGGTAGCCATCTGGGGGACAGTGATCACCTAATAATAGAATTCTTCATAAGACGTCGAGTGGGTAAGGTAACTAGTAGGGTGAAAGTGCTAGACTTTAGGAAAGCTGATTTCAATGAAGTCAGGTGATTAGTTAAGGATGCACTGCAGAGTAGGAGTTTTGAAGTGATGGGAGCCCAAGAAGGGTGGCTGTGCCTTAAGGAAATGATCCTTTGGGCACAAAGGGAGACGATCCCAATGCGAGGAAAAAGAGGGAA
>NW_005842086.1:1875801-1910626 GCF_000455745.1 Alligator sinensis | reverse complement strand
TCGATGATCTATTGAGGTCCCTTCTGACCCTAACATCTATGAATCTATGAATCTATAACTTTTCTATAACAGTTTAAAATATTTTTATTCGTATTCTGCAAAGCATGAATTTCTGCCTGAAGAAATAAGCTGCCAAGATATAAATATGAGGAGAATCAGAATAAGTTTTTCTCAGGATTCATAGAAGCCATCCTGAAAACTCTTGTTCTATAAAGATCAAACTTTCTAAGAGACACACCAGACTTTCTCAACAAAATTAAACACATCAACAACCTCCCTGATAAGACCACACACAATTTACAAAACCATATTACAAAATCATAGATTCATAGATTGTAAGACTAGAAGGGACCTTGGAAGATCATCAGGTTCAGCCCCCTGAGCCAAACAGGAAAGACAACTGAGGTCAGGTGACACCAGCAAGGTGCCCATCCAGTCTCCTCTTGAAGATTCCCAGGGTAGGTGATTGCACCACAGCTTATTCAACAGTCTGGACACCATAGTTGTGAAGTAGTATTTTTTTCCTAGTGTTGAGCCTCAAACAGTCTTCCAGGAGTTTGTGATCATTACTCCTAATTTTCCCCAAGGGTGCCCTGGTGAACAGTTGTTCACCGAGCCCTTCATGTACAATGCTGATGTAGTGGTAAGCTGCTACTAATTTCTCTCTTAGCCTCCTCTTTTTCAGGCTGAGTCGTCCCAGATCCCTCAACTGTGCAAGTCTCTGATCATATGTGTGGCCATTCTCTGGAATCTCTCAAGCTTTACCACATCCTTGTTTAAGTTTGATGACCAGAACTAGATTCAGTACTACAGCTGCACTCTCACTAATGCCGAGTATAGTGGGAGAATTACTTCTTGGTTTTGCTGGAGATGCATCTATTGATGCATGCCAGGGTATTGTTGGTCCTGCTGGCTACAGCGTTGCACTGCCGGCTCATGTTCATATTGTGGTCTATTATTACCCCCAAGTCTTTTTCATTCATAGTGCTGGTCAGATTGGCATTGCCAAGCCTGTAGGCAGGTAGGGGATTGTTCTTTCCCAGAAGGAGCACTTCACATTTCTTGATGTTGAACTGCCCAACTTGCAAGCCTGGCTAGGTCCGCCTATATCTGCAGCCTATCTTCAGGCATGACCATGCTTCCCCATAACTTGGTGTTGTCAGCAAACTTTGCCAGTGAGCTCTTCACCCCTACCTCCAAATCATTGATGAAGATGTTGAATAGCATTGGGCCAAGGACCGGCCCCTACTAGACACCACTGGCTACTTCCTGCCATGATGATACAGGTCAATTCATCTCTGGGTCCTTCCCCACAGCCAGTTTACTACCCACCTGACTGTCTCATAGCTAAGCTGACAGTCTTCCAATTATCTCATGATAACATCATGTGATACCAGATCGAAAGCTTTTTGGAAATTCAGGCATATAATCTCTTATAATCTCTTTTTGGAAGTTTAAGTATATAATCTCTCTCTCTCTTCTCCCGGTGGTGAGTCACCTGATCATAAAAGGAGATGAGGTTGGTAAGACAAGACCTACTCACAACGAAGCCATACTGGCTGTTGTTCAGAATATTACCTTCTGCAAGGCTATCACACATAGACTTCTTAATTAATTTTTCCAGTATTTTCCCTGGGATAGAAGTTGGGTTAATTGGCCTACAGTTACCATGGTTGTCTCTACCTATACCCTAACATAATGAAGGCATATCTGGTGAATATTTTTGTGAATCAAAGACAAATGGTATAATAGTAGTAGAATTTCAAAATGAGGCAAATCTCAGCATTAGTCAAATATCGTGGTTTCAGATTATTTTAACCCTCATCCATTCTCATGAAACCATAACCATTGTTGTTCTCATGAGGTGTGAAGGAGTGAGCGTGGCCACAGGAGTGAGTGCAGCCGTGGTGAGGAGACCTGGGGAATGCCACTTCCGGAGCCACTACCATATTAGGATAGAAGCTCTGAAATTGGAGTGAGGTGGCGAGACGGGAGCTCCAGTGGGGGAAAAAGCAGAAAAAAGAGGAGAAAAAGGGGAATAAATAGGATCTCTGGGAGGAGCAGAAACTTACCTGAAGACTTCTTGCAGCGCCCGTGAAAGAACAGAGGTCCAAGAGTGAGGGGTGGATCCCGACATCTGGATACAAAACAGCGAGCGGGTTGATAATAGGCAGGTGGAAATGATGGACTACAGCATTAGGAAAATGCATTGGGAAGTGTCAAAGGAAAAACCCATAGTTTGGGCCTTGTCAGGGTAAAGAAGATAAGGGCCATAGTTGATACTGGCTGTGCTCAAACGTTGACTAGAGCTGACCTAGCTCTCTGAGGTTGGGCTTCAAATGCAAATACTGTAAAGATTATTTGTATGCATGGGCAGCAATCAGTATACCCCTGCAAGAAATATCTGGTGGAAATATTAGACACTGCCTGAGAGATGCCAGTGGGCCTAGCCAATGACCTACCTTACTTGATGATATTGGGCAGAGATTGGGAGGAGATTTATAAAGTCTTGGACACCACGAGGAAGCCAGGGGACAAGATAGATGGCTCAGCCAGGGAAGATAGCGACGCTTACACGGAGCCCAACGCATTGGATCTGGAGAGTTTAGCAAATAACTCATGCTTTCTAGAGGCTCAACAAGATGAGGACCTGTTTCAGTCGATAAGGCAGATGGAGCTGGGCAAGCAAGATTATCAGGTAATATGCTCAGAGCGATGTCACGCACTTCCCCAGTATGAGCTAAGAAAAGGTCTACTATAGAGGGTAAAGGCAAGACGAAAGAAGGAAAACAAATCTTTCATGTCAATTTACTAAAACTGTGGAAAGAATGAGAAGGTTTAGTAGCCTCTACTACAGGAGGGCAAGCAGAATCTGAGAGTGCAATGAACAGGGCACGTCAAAAATGATCAACAGGGCAAGAAGTCAGTCTAGGGACCCAATTGACAGCAAAAGAAAGAGATCAGTTAAAACTTCTTGTACGGGACTTTACAGATGTGTTTAATGAGAAACCTGGCTGTACTACTGGGATAAATCATAATATCATTACACTGGATGGAAGGGTGGTCAGGGAAAGATGGTGGAGAATACCGTATCATAGATACAAAGTAGTAAGGGTGGAAAGAGACAATATGCTAAAACAAGGAATAATATCAGAATCACAGAGTCCGTGGTGAAGTCCACTGGTAATCGTGCCTGAACAGGACAGGTCCCTCCATTTATGTGTCGACTTCTGAAAATTAAATGCAGTTTCAAAATTCAACTTTTTTCCCATGCCCCAAATCGCAAACTACTGGAGTAGGACAGGCCAAGTACATATTCACACTAGATTTGACAAATACCAGTACGTAAAGAAGACCAAGCAAAAACCGCTTTCGGAATGCCATGGGGTTTGTACAAATTTAAGTGAGTGTCATTCAGCCTACATGGAGCTGCAGCCACTTTCCAAACACTCATTGGCTGGGTCCTAGCACTTCACCAACAATACACTGCAACCTGCATAGATTACATTATAATATATACCAGCAAATGGGAACAACATTTAAAAGCTCTGCACGCCATCCTCCAAAATTTCAGACAAACAGGCGTCACAGCCAACCCAGGGAAATGTGCATTGGGCAAAGCATAAACTAAATATCTTGGCTTTCTGGTAGGGGAAGGACGTGTGCTCCCCTTAGTAGACAAAGTGGAAACAATACTAGATTACTCTCCGCTGCAGACAAGAAAACAAATGCATGCCTTCCTCAGCTTAGCTAGTTATTACCACAGATTCATACCATATTTTTTGGAGATAACAGCCCCCTTAGCTGACCTATTAAAAGGGTGTGGCAATGGGCCTATAAAGTGGGAGGAAAAACATTTAGAAGCCTTCCGTAGGACTCAACAAGCTTTATGTAACGACGCGATCCTTCATACACCCAACTTTAGATGCCCTTTCATCTTACAGATGGATGCTTGAAGTACATCATGGACACTGTGTTGACACAGGAACTGGAAGGGATAGAGCATCCAATTGCCTATGCTAGCCGGAAACTTAATCCACCAGAAAGAAGGTATGCCACCATTGAACAGGAGTGTCTAGTGATCAAACGGGGAGTAGAATATTTTTGGTATTATCTCCTGGGCCATAGATTCACTTTGATTACCGATCATGCATCCTTGAATTGGTTGAAGACTACCCAGATGTTTAACACCCGAATCACACGGTGGGCTCTGACCTTACAACCTTTTCACTATGATATCAAATACAGGCCTAGGCACGCGAATGTGGTGGCAGACTTCCTACCTCAATGTCTTCCAGATGTGCAACCACTAGAGGCCTCAAGTATCCAGGAAGGTGCATCCCCTGTTCACCCCAAAGACCAGGATAAACAACAAAAGGCACCTAGCCTTAAGGGGGAAGGTGTGTGAAGGAGCAAGAGCAGCCACAGGAGCGAGCTCAGCCGCGGTGAGGAGACCCGGGGAATGCCGCTTCCTGAGCCTCTACTATATTAGGATAGAAGCTCTGAGATCAGAGTGAGGCAGTGAGATGGGAGCTCCAGTGGGGGAAAACGTGGAAAAAATAGGAGAAAAAGGGGAAGAAAGAGGATCTCCGGGAGGAGCAGAAACTTACCTGAAGACTTCTCACAGCAACAGGGAAAGAACGGAGCTCCGAGAGTGAAGGGCGGATCCCTGAAGAGACTAATGCCACAGGACACATCCTACATGGCCAACCTGGAAAGAAAACAAGAAAAAAAAAGAAGAGAGTGAATGGGACAGTATTATCACCTCAAGAGGATCTGAGGCATCGGTCTCACGCAGGATAAAAGATCAACTCTTATGCCAACAAGGTAAAGAGAGTGCATATAGCGGGGTTCAAAGATAAAAGCCCATAATGGGAATGGAAACACAGATGGGCAAGAAAGAAAGAGACTTTGTTTAGTGATACTAAATTCCATTCAGACAGGGTAATAGCTATAGCATAAGACTATTAGATAAGTAGAATTACCAAGTTGATACTGAAAAAAAAAAAAAAGAGAGAGAGAGAGAGAGAGTTTCTGACTGAAGGAAAAGGGAGGTTGTACAGAGTGATAAAAGTTAAAAATAAAGAAAAGTTTTGATTTGAACCAGACTGTGATTATCTATACCGTCGAGTGTGCACAAACATACGGAGAAGCGAGCGAGATAACTTACCCATAGTGCCCTGGAGCCTCTAATAGAGACCTAATAAGAATGAACACAAAAAAAAACAAACCAGTGTTTTGGCAGAACAACCCTCCCGACTAGTGACACCAAAAAATTCGAATATAGAATAATAACATCCAAGATATGGCAGGTGGGACCATCGGGATATCGCTGGTTGGTTGGGTGGCTATAGAGGCGTAAGAGGAGGCATCCTAAACCCAACCTCTACATGGGGTAACTTGTTACCCTGCACTTCAGCATCATTGGTTGCATGGGGTAACTTATTAACCCACCTGCATGAGAAAATGGAGCCAGTGACAACCGTATATAGATACCAAAAACTATTTATTAAATATACAGATTATTTGAAAGAGTATGTTTCAAGAGACGGCTGAGGGGACGGCTTATAGCAACCTTTAAATTTATTAGGGGAGGTCAACGGGGAATAGGGGAAGCGCTGTTTACTAAGGCACCCCAGGGAGTGACTAGAAATAACAGATGTAAACTAGTTGAGAGTGGATTTAGGTTAGATATTAGGAAGAAATTTTTCACAGTAAGGTTGACCAGTATCTGGAATGGGCTTCCAAGAGAGGTGGTGCTATCACCTAGCTTGGAGGTCTTCAAGAGCAGGCTAGATAGTCACCTAGCTGGGGTCATCTGACCTCAGTCCTCTTTCCTGTCAGGGGCAGGGGGTCGGACACGATGATCCATTGTGGTCCCTTCCGACTCTACAATCTATGAATCTGTGAATCTATGTATGATGATTTGAACACAAAATATTATTTATGAGAACTATAAACAAAATTTAAACTTTTTTTAGAATTTCAAAATGTGAATGCACAATTTGCTAGGTCTGCAGTTCACACTGTCTTCAAACTAACAATTACTTCCAAAAACATTTCCTAACAGTATTCACTGAATATTGCATTCCTTACAAAACAGCAGTGTTGTACTGTGGTGCACACAAGCAAATCACTTACAATCTTTGCATCATTTCCAGGTTTTGTGGTCATCTGTCCTTGAACAAAAAGCACAACATCCACTCATGCTTGCAGAAGGATCTACTGGGGTGCATTGTGGCAGTTTGTAATTTAAGGCAGTCATACCAGACTTGAGGGACTTAGACAGATTATTTTTCATTTTATATGTCCATCAATCAACTGTTCTCCAAGCTCCTGAAAGAAAAAAAAAGCACCATCTTCTTAAATATGATCTTTGCTTCCAGTTTGCTTTGTGGCCTAGCCAAATGATGAGGCTGACAATGGTAGCCACATCCAGCATATTGAAAAATAGTGCCATTGGCCACCCATTGATTTTCCATCTGCAGGCAGTCATATGGACTAAGTGGTCAAGGTTATCCACCTTACCCTTGTGTTTATTGTAGTCATGGATGATGTCGATTTCTTTGCTCTCCACCCTCTGACCAGTCATAGTGCTCCCGACATCTGGATACAAAACAGCGAGCGGGTTGATAATAGGCAGGTGGAAATGATGGACTACAGCATTAGGAAAATGCATTGGGAAGTGTCAAAGGAAAAACCCATAGTTTGGGCCTTGTCAGGGTAAAGAAGATAAGGGCCATAGTTGATACTGGCTGTGCTCAAACGTTGACTAGAGCTGACCTAGCTCTCTGAGGTTGGGCTTCAAATGCAAATACTGTAAAGATTATTTGTATGCATGGGCAGCAATCAGTATACCCCTGCAAGAAATATCTGGTGGAAATATTAGACACTGCCTGAGAGATGCCAGTGGGCCTAGCCAATGACCTACCTTACTTGATGATATTGGGCAGAGATTGGGAGGAGATTTATAAAGTCTTGGACACCACGAGGAAGCCAGGGGACAAGATAGATGGCTCAGCCAGGGAAGATAGCGACGCTTACACGGAGCCCAACGCATTGGATCTGGAGAGTTTAGCAAATAACTCATGCTTTCTAGAGGCTCAACAAGATGAGGACCTGTTTCAGTCGATAAGGCAGATGGAGCTGGGCAAGCAAGATTATCAGGTAATATGCTCAGAGCGATGTCACGCACTTCCCCAGTATGAGCTAAGAAAAGGTCTACTATAGAGGGTAAAGGCAAGACGAAAGAAGGAAAACAAATCTTTCATGTCAATTTACTAAAACTGTGGAAAGAATGAGAAGGTTTAGTAGCCTCTACTACAGGAGGGCAAGCAGAATCTGAGAGTGCAATGAACAGGGCACGTCAAAAATGATCAACAGGGCAAGAAGTCAGTCTAGGGACCCAATTGACAGCAAAAGAAAGAGATCAGTTAAAACTTCTTGTACGGGACTTTACAGATGTGTTTAATGAGAAACCTGGCTGTACTACTGGGATAAATCATAATATCATTACACTGGATGGAAGGGTGGTCAGGGAAAGATGGTGGAGAATACCGTATCATAGATACAAAGTAGTAAGGGTGGAAAGAGACAATATGCTAAAACAAGGAATAATATCAGAATCACAGAGTCCGTGGTGAAGTCCACTGGTAATCGTGCCTGAACAGGACAGGTCCCTCCATTTATGTGTCGACTTCTGAAAATTAAATGCAGTTTCAAAATTCAACTTTTTTCCCATGCCCCAAATCGCAAACTACTGGAGTAGGACAGGCCAAGTACATATTCACACTAGATTTGACAAATACCAGTACGTAAAGAAGACCAAGCAAAAACCGCTTTCGGAATGCCATGGGGTTTGTACAAATTTAAGTGAGTGTCATTCAGCCTACATGGAGCTGCAGCCACTTTCCAAACACTCATTGGCTGGGTCCTAGCACTTCACCAACAATACACTGCAACCTGCATAGATTACATTATAATATATACCAGCAAATGGGAACAACATTTAAAAGCTCTGCACGCCATCCTCCAAAATTTCAGACAAACAGGCGTCACAGCCAACCCAGGGAAATGTGCATTGGGCAAAGCATAAACTAAATATCTTGGCTTTCTGGTAGGGGAAGGACGTGTGCTCCCCTTAGTAGACAAAGTGGAAACAATACTAGATTACTCTCCGCTGCAGACAAGAAAACAAATGCATGCCTTCCTCAGCTTAGCTAGTTATTACCACAGATTCATACCATATTTTTTGGAGATAACAGCCCCCTTAGCTGACCTATTAAAAGGGTGTGGCAATGGGCCTATAAAGTGGGAGGAAAAACATTTAGAAGCCTTCCGTAGGACTCAACAAGCTTTATGTAACGACGCGATCCTTCATACACCCAACTTTAGATGCCCTTTCATCTTACAGATGGATGCTTGAAGTACATCATGGACACTGTGTTGACACAGGAACTGGAAGGGATAGAGCATCCAATTGCCTATGCTAGCCGGAAACTTAATCCACCAGAAAGAAGGTATGCCACCATTGAACAGGAGTGTCTAGTGATCAAACGGGGAGTAGAATATTTTTGGTATTATCTCCTGGGCCATAGATTCACTTTGATTACCGATCATGCATCCTTGAATTGGTTGAAGACTACCCAGATGTTTAACACCCGAATCACACGGTGGGCTCTGACCTTACAACCTTTTCACTATGATATCAAATACAGGCCTAGGCACGCGAATGTGGTGGCAGACTTCCTACCTCAATGTCTTCCAGATGTGCAACCACTAGAGGCCTCAAGTATCCAGGAAGGTGCATCCCCTGTTCACCCCAAAGACCAGGATAAACAACAAAAGGCACCTAGCCTTAAGGGGGAAGGTGTGTGAAGGAGCAAGAGCAGCCACAGGAGCGAGCTCAGCCGCGGTGAGGAGACCCGGGGAATGCCGCTTCCTGAGCCTCTACTATATTAGGATAGAAGCTCTGAGATCAGAGTGAGGCAGTGAGATGGGAGCTCCAGTGGGGGAAAACGTGGAAAAAATAGGAGAAAAAGGGGAAGAAAGAGGATCTCCGGGAGGAGCAGAAACTTACCTGAAGACTTCTCACAGCAACAGGGAAAGAACGGAGCTCCGAGAGTGAAGGGCGGATCCCTGAAGAGACTAATGCCACAGGACACATCCTACATGGCCAACCTGGAAAGAAAACAAGAAAAAAAAAGAAGAGAGTGAATGGGACAGTATTATCACCTCAAGAGGATCTGAGGCATCGGTCTCACGCAGGATAAAAGATCAACTCTTATGCCAACAAGGTAAAGAGAGTGCATATAGCGGGGTTCAAAGATAAAAGCCCATAATGGGAATGGAAACACAGATGGGCAAGAAAGAAAGAGACTTTGTTTAGTGATACTAAATTCCATTCAGACAGGGTAATAGCTATAGCATAAGACTATTAGATAAGTAGAATTACCAAGTTGATACTGAAAAAAAAAAAAAAGAGAGAGAGAGAGAGAGAGTTTCTGACTGAAGGAAAAGGGAGGTTGTACAGAGTGATAAAAGTTAAAAATAAAGAAAAGTTTTGATTTGAACCAGACTGTGATTATCTATACCGTCGAGTGTGCACAAACATACGGAGAAGCGAGCGAGATAACTTACCCATAGTGCCCTGGAGCCTCTAATAGAGACCTAATAAGAATGAACACAAAAAAAAACAAACCAGTGTTTTGGCAGAACAACCCTCCCGACTAGTGACACCAAAAAATTCGAATATAGAATAATAACATCCAAGATATGGCAGGTGGGACCATCGGGATATCGCTGGTTGGTTGGGTGGCTATAGAGGCGTAAGAGGAGGCATCCTAAACCCAACCTCTACATGGGGTAACTTGTTACCCTGCACTTCAGCATCATTGGTTGCATGGGGTAACTTATTAACCCACCTGCATGAGAAAATGGAGCCAGTGACAACCGTATATAGATACCAAAAACTATTTATTAAATATACAGATTATTTGAAAGAGTATGTTTCAAGAGACGGCTGAGGGGACGGCTTATAGCAACCTTTAAATTTATTAGGGGAGGTCAACGGGGAATAGGGGAAGCGCTGTTTACTAAGGCACCCCAGGGAGTGACTAGAAATAACAGATGTAAACTAGTTGAGAGTGGATTTAGGTTAGATATTAGGAAGAAATTTTTCACAGTAAGGTTGACCAGTATCTGGAATGGGCTTCCAAGAGAGGTGGTGCTATCACCTAGCTTGGAGGTCTTCAAGAGCAGGCTAGATAGTCACCTAGCTGGGGTCATCTGACCTCAGTCCTCTTTCCTGTCAGGGGCAGGGGGTCGGACACGATGATCCATTGTGGTCCCTTCCGACTCTACAATCTATGAATCTGTGAATCTATGTATGATGATTTGAACACAAAATATTATTTATGAGAACTATAAACAAAATTTAAACTTTTTTTAGAATTTCAAAATGTGAATGCACAATTTGCTAGGTCTGCAGTTCACACTGTCTTCAAACTAACAATTACTTCCAAAAACATTTCCTAACAGTATTCACTGAATATTGCATTCCTTACAAAACAGCAGTGTTGTACTGTGGTGCACACAAGCAAATCACTTACAATCTTTGCATCATTTCCAGGTTTTGTGGTCATCTGTCCTTGAACAAAAAGCACAACATCCACTCATGCTTGCAGAAGGATCTACTGGGGTGCATTGTGGCAGTTTGTAATTTAAGGCAGTCATACCAGACTTGAGGGACTTAGACAGATTATTTTTCATTTTATATGTCCATCAATCAACTGTTCTCCAAGCTCCTGAAAGAAAAAAAAAGCACCATCTTCTTAAATATGATCTTTGCTTCCAGTTTGCTTTGTGGCCTAGCCAAATGATGAGGCTGACAATGGTAGCCACATCCAGCATATTGAAAAATAGTGCCATTGGCCACCCATTGATTTTCCATCTGCAGGCAGTCATATGGACTAAGTGGTCAAGGTTATCCACCTTACCCTTGTGTTTATTGTAGTCATGGATGATGTCGATTTCTTTGCTCTCCACCCTCTGACCAGTCATAGTGCATGATTGACAGCAACAGCACAACTTTGGACTTCTTTGGAACATAGGAAACTATGGTGAGTTCCCCATCAAAAGCAAATTGGATGAAAATTTGCTTCTTTATTCACTTGCATATTGTTTGGGATATTGGCCTGTTTTTTTCCTAATTGTACCCACATAAGTCAAGTCCTGCTGTAGCAGTTTTTCTGCCAGGTCAATACTTGTGAAAAAATGTTCACACACAATATTTCTTCTTGTCTTGTACCAGAGATGAAACAGTTTTCAACAACCTGGGTACCAAGATTACCTTGGCATGGAGCTTCTGGTTGCTTGCCCAGGTAGATGTCTCCAGACAGAGGAATGGTGTTGATGCATCACAGCACCACCACATTTTCAAGCCATATTTGACAGACTTGCTGGGCATATACTGTCTGAAGGGCCAGCAATCCCTGGACACAATGAGCTGGAAATCAACCGTCAGGTGTATTCCTGGAATACACCATTTCCTGAGCTGCTCCACAAATAGTGTCCAAATATTTCTGAAGGCAGCAAGCTTGTCCACAGCTCTCCTTTCCTCATGTGTCAGTTTGTTGTCAAATCTCAGGTAGTTGGTGATTTGACAGAATCATTTTAAACTCATGGTGGCACAGAAGCAAGGATTCCCAGTGTGTTGCTCCCACAACTCCTCTAGTGCCTTGTGACCACCATGGTATAGACCACTTAGCAGTAGGAGGCCAATGTAGGGTTTCAGCTCTGTTTCATCCAGCTTTTTCCACTCCTTTCTATTTTCAAGATGGCTATCATTCCACTTCCTGAATCTTCTTTCTGCCTCTCGGTTTGCTTCTCTTATGATAACAGTCATGATACCTTGTGAGAGAAACAGGTAAAACGTTTCCACCACTGTGTCTTTATTACTTTATCTTGTTGTCCCAGCACTTTCATGGACTATGTCCTTGACTGTTCTAGGATGATTTATTAGCTGTGGGCTTTTTTCCCACACTATGCCATTCCCTCCTCTAAAGGTGTCATCATCTGCAATATTTTCTGGGGGTGGTGGAAGTGGCTTTGCTCCATGTCCTGCTGTAGCTCTCCTTGGTCATCCACAGTGGCCCCAGGCTGGTCCTCTTCCCTTTTCCACTGGACGTGTTGGCATCACTTCTGCTTGTGGCACCAACTCCTCCTCATCTGAGCTGGATGAAGCTTCCATAAACACATGATCATCTTGCTCTGAACAATCTCCCATGTCTGGAACAAAGTCATCATCCTCACTGCCTTAGGATAAGATATCATCAGTGGATGTGTCACTGTCATCCTTGCTTCCCTGTGCAAAATAGGCTTCAGCACTGAATATGTGCTGCCTTCGCAACTTGGACTGCAGAAAAAAAAGAAAAAATTCATTACCTCTGAATGCATATATATAACAATCAAAGACAAGCTTATCCACCTATGCTGTCACAGAAGCAATTCTGCCCTGTCCTATGGCAGCTCATATAGCACCCTCTCCTCCTGGGTACAGAATCCAGAGACCAACATCCACCCTTTGCAGGCAAGCCGAATGTGGGTGGATGCTGTTTGGAAACAACACATGCAGGGGCTTATTGAGAGCAGGTAAAAGGGGCATGGCAGATGTCCAGCCCTTACCATTGAAGGGGACTCCAGAGTGTATGCTGCAGACTCAGTATGATGATGTTCTATTTCTTCTCTGTTGTCCCTTTGCTCCTTGTCCTCACTTCCAGTAAAAGCAGGACTAAACTAGCTTGTGTGTTATGAAAGGGGCAGGTGAGGCAGAATTTTGCCATAAGAAAATAGAGCAGAGGTTGATTTGGGTATGACAAAGGTTTATTTGGGGGGGGGGTGTTGGAAAAGGGAAGGGTGTTTTGATGACCTTGCAGCCTGCAAACAAAGTGGTTAGTAAAAGGGATTACCATATCTTCTGCAAAAGCAGAGAGGAGGATGCCCATCCATTAGTTACCATGGATACCTGAAATGGACATGAATGGGGTGTGAATGAACACTGACCTTTCAGATGTATCCACCCAAAGTGGTCAAACAGGTGTAGGCCTGCCATTTATACAGAAATTGCATTAACATGGACTTGGGGTAAATTGTTACCCCATGTGGAAAATCACATTCATGCCTGGGGTAACATGTTACCCTGGGCAGTTTTTCATCCACAGAGAGCAAACAATTCATGTAAGCTGGCAGTTCTTTGGCGATATTATGCACTGTGGTGCCATTGACAATGTCGTAAAAAGAAAAAAAAATAGAATTAATTAAATGTAAGATACTGCACAAAATGTGCCTGGGGTCGGAAATTTCCTCATGGGAACATGAAGGTTAAGAAAGTTTTATTTTAAGAAAGTTTACAGAGCTTTAATGATCTCATTGTTAAAGTCTAGTACTATAATTGTTCCAAAAGACAAACTATAGAAAATAACAGTAGTCTAGGTTCTATTGTGCAGACTTATGGCAAGATCAGACTATACTTAATTTTTATTTTCTTAAATTTATTACACTGGATTTATCTTTACTGTTACCAACACCATATTTTTATAAAGAAATTTGGAGTAAACACTGTACACAACAATGTAATGGTCATTTACAGATTAAGGGTTCTGGTTTTTTTCTACAAGAGGACTTTGTTGAAAAACACAGTGTATTTTCAAAGAATATTTTCTGCAGTATTTTGCATCGCATGCATAATTAGCGAACTAGATAATTCAGAGCTCATAACAAATTGGTAGATTATGTAAAAAAAACAATCAAGCAAAATGCAAGAACGATTATAGCTTTCCTCAATTCTGTTACATTTCTATAATAAATTACAAAAAATATGTATTAACATATACCAAGTTTATGGCCCTTGTTGGAACAAAACAATATTTTTTTGTAATGCTGAAGCCATTATTATTATTTGTATTTTCTGTTCTCTAATTCTCTTTCTATACTGGGTTTTAATTTCAGAACCTGCCTTTTCATACGCTGATTAGATTTTACCATTATCTATTCTTCCATCTCTTATATTGTCAACTTTTTAATTCTTAGCTTATTTTATTCTAATTCCACATTGTGTGTGATGCTAGATTGTAGTTGTTTACAAATTAAATATTTTCTAGAAATCAGTAATTGAGTTTAATTGTTTATAGACATAATTAGAAGCACTAGATTTCTCTTTCACTTACATAGAATCACTAAAAAACTGTCTAGCCTTATCATGTACCATGCAAAAGTTATTTGAATGTCCTACTGAAATATATGAGAATTATGCCTCTATATGCTTTTTTGTATATGTCAAGATGCTTTCTTTATCAATGATAGAATCAAACTGTCCAAGTATCCACTAATAAACATTTTTTAATCAGCTTTCTGTCTCTGAACAGCAAACTGTTATGTTTTTTTCTTTCACTATTATTATTGAAATATGTAATAACAATCTGCATGGCGTGTTGGTCTTTCATTTCAAATTCCCCAGCTAACCACATCCTTTCCCTCAGTCATTGGTCTTCATTCAAATAACTTAATCTGGTAACTCACACACTACTTACATTTCTCCTTAGTTTCAGTCATCCATTACATTGTTATATCCTGATTCCCTAATGTGGTATGCTAAAAAAATCTAAGTGTAAATTATCTACTCCAGAAGCCCAATGTTCAGCTGATGTGAACTGGTTTGGCTTAACTGAACTCTGCAGAGCTGTATCAGTTCACACTAACAGTGAATCTGACCTTTGTTGTCTTGAATTGAAAATGTTCAATTTGCTTACTTTTAAACAACAGAAGTTAAATTCTGCTGTATTGCAATCATGTAATACTTCAGTGACATTTTTAATGCTTCATTATGTACCAATTTATTTTATACTATTATCATTCTCTTTTTTTTTAAGTGGCTCAATTATCATTTGATGTACTAAGCTTATGCTTATATCATTTTACAGTTGCTGATTAAAAATACCCACTGTTTCATAGCATGCCTACAGATTGTGTGTGGAAATGTAAGTGTGAGCTTGGGTATATGAGATTGGGATGACTAAACTATTTCTAGATGGTGAATCAACAGTAGGGTGTTAGAGGTCATTCCTAGTGACTGCCAAAAAAACCATTATACTCCCACAAAAATTGTGCGCTTTGTTATGGGTAGGTTTTATTTTTTTAATGTCTAGAATTTAATACTGTATTTTCAAAAGTCTCAATGTCTAAAGTCTAACTGTTTTACCTTCCATGCTGAAATGACATAAATTGCATAATATGTTTTTAAAACATGAAAAAAATATAACATGCATAACGTGCATTTTCTACAATGGAAATAGTCCACTATATTTCATGACTTATCAAAATAGAAATGAATGGTATATAAACCCTAAAATGCCAGGAATCCCATTATAGACTAATTAGCATCTGTCTGTCTCATGAGCAGGGATATGGGTTTCCTGTTTACTGAAGAAAAAAACCAATTTTCCTAATTCAAGTGGGAAACTGCAGGTTTGCCATTGCAGGCTGGCAGAATTCTTGTCTGCAATGAGCTGCCTGGGGCTGTGGGGAGTAGGGGCCAGGGAGCCAGGGAGTGTCACATGCATGTGTGCATGCACACACACATATGGCTGGCTATGCATCCAGGAAGGATGGTGGGAGCAGCCCTGACTGCATACAGGTAAGTCTAGGGGACAGGGATGGGGTTGAAGGTCCAGGGCTTGGGGACCATCAGGCCATACCCATTGGCAATGGTCTGGGCACATTCATTGGTACCTGGTCTGGGCTAATCTATTGGTGACATGTCAGGCGTGGGTATAGGGGGCACATACCCCACCCGCCCAAGATTTCTGCTCCTACAGCAGGATGCAGGTCATGGGGCTGCAGCCTGGCTGGATCGGCACTGGGCAGGAGCTACCTGCATGGTGCAGCAAGCAGGAAAGTAGAGTGGGGCAGGGAGACTCAGTGCTGCTGCTGCCACTGCTGGGAGTCCCATACCAGCTCTACCACCATAGCCACCAAGGTGAGGCATCCCTGCCTGCCCAGCAGCAGCAGGGGTGGCAGTGGCAGAGTGGACCTCAACATGGGAAACATTGTCCTGCCAGCAAACTCTTAGAATGAGGCAAAGGAGAAGCAGATACAACTGTTGAGATGGGTTTTTTTTAGTAGAGTATGTGGTCCAGAATTCATTGTTGTACAAAAGGATGTTGATGCCACAAGCATGATATACTTTAGCCTTGATTTTAACAGTCACTTTGTTGGTGTTTTACACTCCTTTCCTCACCATGCTCACGATGCCTGATGCTTTGCCAATATGGACATTCAGTGCAGCCTTGAGTGACAGATTATTTGTAACAATGGAGCCAAATTATGTAAATTAACTTACTACATCCCATATCTTTTCATCTATTGTGATGGCTGGTGGTGAACCAATGTTCTCATTGATGATGTTGGTCATCTTGATGCTGACTGTGAGACCAAAAATTTTGGCAGGCATGAGTAAAAGAAGTGATGAGGCTTTGAAGGTCACTTTCTGTGAGAGCTATCAGGACATTGTCAACAGCAAACAGGAGCGTATGTATAAAACTTTCCATACTTTAGTCTTTGCTTTAAAGCACATGAGGTTGAATTACTTTCCATCTGAGCATGTTTTTAAATGATTTCCTTCAGTAGCAGTCCGAAAAACATACATCAGAGGAAGAGAAAAAATAATCCCAAACAGGGTCTGGGCAAGGACACACTCCTCTTGGACTCTTATTTCAAATCTTGAAAGCCTCAGATGTTGATCCATCATAGCTGACCTCTGCATTCCATCATGGAAAGAGATTGTGCTGCAGAGTTTTGGTGGATACCCAATCTATTCCAATAATTTAAAGAGGCCTTTTCTGCTGACAAGGTTGAAGGCCTTGGTCACACCAGTGAAGGCAATATAGAGGGGTTTCCTTTGTTCCCTACATTTTTTTTAGATTGTAGGACTCAGATCATGGTAGACCTATTATCTCTGAAGCCACACTTTTACTCAGGATGAATTTGTCAGCAAGGATCTGAAGTCTTTTGATTACTACCCGTACGATGATCTTTCCAATAAGACAATAGTTAAATGCCACAATAAATAGTTTTTGCAATCACTACAACAGTAACTTTTATTTTTGTCCAGTGACTATACTGGTATCTTGCACATTTTGTGGCACTGTACCTCCTGTCCAGAAGTGAGTAAAACCCTCATGTAGGCAAGGAAGAAGCACAGGTTTCCACACCTGATCACTTGCACAGGAATGCGGCAGAATGAAATAGTAAGGCTGTTTCTGTTCCTGTAGTTTCTGGTACATCTACTCTTAATATTTCTCTACCCCTGTATTGAATATTAGCTCTTCTAGCTTTCAGAATGGTGTTATTTTACATTCCCTCTTTTCCTTCATCAAAACTTGATGCGCAATAAATAATCTTTTTTGGGGGGAACGTTATCAATTCTAATTGCTAAAGATTTTGTTAAGTTCTTCTGAAGATTAAGACTGAATTTTTAAGCAAAATCAAGTTTAATACATAAGACTGTTTATTGTGATGAAATCAGTGACTCTTGATATTCTTCAGTACAGAATACTGTAAAAAACACATAAAATATCAATTTCTCTATCATGGATCATCAATGAAATTGTCAGTCTGTAAAGTACTATATGACTGTAGAATAGAAAATAGGAGGAGGAAAACTGAACCCCAAAAATCACAGTACCCTTATTTTAACTTCACTATTATGTGCTGTCTTAAAACAGATACTAAAGAAAAAAAAAACTTAGGGCGATGGAAGTAGAGAGAAAACAGGACAAAACACAACATGTTTTTTTCTAAGGAAGACCACTTTAACTGACTTCCAGATACAAGCAATATAGTAGACCTGAGCTTTCTAGATTTAAGCAAACTATGTGATACTATGTATTATGGGAAAATGGATGATTAAAATTATATGACAAAGTGAATAAGGAATGTGATAAAAAGGAGACCATATCAGGGTATGTTGAAATGGGAGATATTAGATTGGAAAGCAGTTATGTGTTGTGTTCCTCAGGGATTAGTTTTATGACCCATTCTGTTTAACAATCTCATTAGTAACTTCTGTAAAAAACTACATGTGATTTTGTGAAATTTTTAGATGACATAAAGCTAGAAAGTGTTGCCAGTATAGGGGATATTATTGTACAGGAGCAATAGAAATGGTGAGTGTGTTTACATGTTCATTAATGCACCGCAGTTACAGCACATTAAGGTTAGCACCTGTATTACCAGGTACTAAATGCACAGTAAAAGGTACTACTGCACAGTAGTGCCAGTGCACACCTTTTAAGTGATGCTAATGCACAGTTGACTAATACCACTGCTGGGAGGCAGCTGGGGCTGTGGTGGGAGCCTAGGCTTCTCCCAGCAGCCTGCTGGGAGAATGCAAACCCTTCTTTAAGCAGCCCAGGATCCATGGCTGGCAGCAGCTACCCAGAGCCTGCGCTGGGTGCAGCTGGGAGGCTGGAAACAGCTGGTGCCTCCCCACCCTTGGCCCCAGCCCTGGGGAAGCAGCAGGTGCTGGTGATGCTCCCCACTATGCTGTCCTCCCCTGCTGCCTCTGCAGAACAGTGTGTAGAACCCAGCATGGCAGGGCACAGTGGAGAGGCACATGAAAGCTGCCTCCTCCTCCAAGCTCCCTGCTGCCCTGGCCACACTTCCCCTGCAGGCAGGGGCAGAAGCATGGGTCAAAGCCCTACACTGCTGCCCACGCTGCCCCCATGCACACAGGGGAAATGTGACCAGGGCAGCCTAGAGCTTGTGGTGGCAGGCAGCTCCCTGGTGTGGCCCCTCTGTGCACTACTGCTCCGGGTCACATATGCTGCACTCCCGGCCATGCTGCCCTGCCCCAGGCCCTCTGGAGTCACTGCAAGCTCTGTGCTGCCCTGGTCATGCTTCCCCTGTGTGTACAGGGGCAGGGTTGAGAAGCATAGTTCTTAATGCAAAGTCATGTAGTACTTGTGTACACAACTATGAAATGACTCAAATGGCTTTTTGGTAATGCTGACTGCACAATACGTCATTACTATTATGCATTAGTATCACAACATGCTTTATACCACATGATGCTGCCGCGTAGTAGTAATGTGCTACTGCCCAGTCAGTGTCTCCTGTAGATGAGGCCTATGTGAACCTTTTTGAACAAATGGTTGTCTGTGAATGCTGGAGGCAAGACTTCAAAGAGTCATCTTCCAGTCCTATTGTTCCTATATTCTTAGGTTCATTTTTGCTAAACAGTTTTTTCTTAGCAATGAGGCATCAAAACTATACAAATATAAATATTACCTCCATGCTCCAAGAAAAACTTATACTTTTTTTTTTCTTTCTGTCACACAGATTAGTTACCAATGGGCATGTCTACATGTGCATTTATGATGGATTAAATTTACTTCAAAGTAATTTACTGTGCAGTAAGCAGGAATAGGTCATCGTCTACATGTGCAGGTGGTAAAGCATATTAACTCTGTGTATACACACTGGTACTCTGCAGTAAGGTGTCTACATGTGTGTTACTATGCAGTAACTAATTGGGCATAAACTTGATACCTGCATGATGCAGGTATCAAATTTATGCTCAGGTCAGCATAAATCACCATACTTACTGCACAGTGTGGGCATACATGTGAAGACGCACACCCATACCAAGCAATAATTTTAGTTACTGTGCAGTAAATGCTTATGTGTAGATGTGCTCGATATTTGGCAAATAATATACTCCTTAGGTTACTTTTGATCTCATAGGCAATCCTAGGTTATATCCACTAATTGCCCTGTGTTTTTCGTTATTGTTCAATATTATATTACTATTTTAAAATAGGATCTATTATATTGCCCACTTGCAAAAGAATTGAACTAATGTTGCTATGGGAACCTAATTCTTAATTGTACATATATCAGGATTTTAAATTGTTCAAACTTAATGCTCTATTGTATTTTGTTTTCCTTTTAATATGCAGTTTACATCTTCCCCTTCTGTTCCCCCTGTGTAACCTTATTCAATTTTTTTCTACAGCTTCAAGAAGGATCATGGTCAAAACAGGATCTGTAATCCAGTTTGCTGTTCTCAACATACATTTCATTACACTTTCCATTTCATTTCTTTCAATTGTTTTCAGCCTACAGCTGACACAGCAGTAGTTTTCTTTCCAGATTTTAAACTTTCAGCTTTAGAAATTAAAAATGGAGAAAGCAATACTAAGCATAGTACAAGAAGACTTTTGCTGCTGACGATAAAAATTGGCTTGCATTTGGCTCCATTTCATTAAGCCAGTCAAAGAGACCGTAGCACTCTCTGTGTGGGAGGATAATTGCTTTCAGCAAGTAGAATGCTGTTCTCCAATTTTCCCAGGAAATACAAAGTCATATTAAAAGAATCCTTCTTGACATCACTTACTATAAATGTTTTATGAACCTATCCTTCTAGGAAGACAATTGAAAGTACCTGTACTTTTTCACACCATACATTTCCTCATGTTGAGAGATAAGGTCTCATTACTTCCTGGTGCTCCCTCATTTGACTGTCCCTCTCCTATTTCTTATCTTATACTTGGAGAGACAGATGCTTGAGGCAAGGATAATCTTTTTATTTTCTGTTTTCACAGCTGGCTCCTGGTTCATGACTGGGACTGTTATACATGACCACAAAACAAATGATAAAATAAACAATAAATTATATATATATATAGGATAGGAGTGTATGTATGTGTGTGTGTATGTATATATATCACCTCTATCCTGTTACTTTTAGGTTCAGGAAAGTAAGTGCGAAGGAGACCATAAGGTTCATCTAGTCTGACATTCAGAATTGAGCCTAGATTCCATATGCAAAAGTGATATAGGAAACTAAGTACAACTGACTTTAAGGCAGAGCCATATTTTAAAAGTATTCATGACCTAACACTGAAATCAGTAGTTTAGCATTTAAGCCCAACAAGCAAACTAGGCACATACATTTTTAACACTGAGGTGTCATTATAGTAAAAAAAAAACCTGCTCTCAGTTGCCACCTAATTCTGTGAACACCTGCACATCCCCAATAACATCCCCTAAGGCTAGGGACAGACATTCAAAAAGCCTGAGCCTGAATTGATTCAAGCTTTGCAGCACTGACGATGCATAGGGGGTGGACCCGGCTGTACGTGCACCCCCTAAGATCGGCCATGCTCCCTTTGGAAGCACCAGCCATGAAACTGGAAATGCATTGGTTCAGCAATTGGGCACTGCCCCTCCTCCCCGCCGTTAATGATTGGCCACTGGGGGACCTCCCCATTAGTGAACTGGTGTCCCCCCCCCCCCTGCATAGTTGGGAGGCACCAGTCACCCATACTTTGCAGGATAGTCTAACCTGGCTAGGCTGAACTGCTTTGTAACTGCACTCTGGACTGAGAAAATGCCAGCACATACTTACAGTGGCTCAGGCTAGAAACTGGGGGGTGCTAGAGCAGCCTTTCCTTCCCTTCCACAGAGCTGAGTTGTGGGGGGCGTGGCCAGGCCAGTATTGTCTCTAAGTGTGTGGCCACACACGCCCTGCATCTTAGAGGGAACACTGGGCCAGATCCCAGCAGGATGATCTTATTATTCCCACCCCACCATCCTGAGCTGGCCAGCAGGGGATGTTTATGACCCCTAACTCAGTGTTTATCAACCCATTATGAAAACAAAACCTCTCTACATTAACTAATGGAACTCTTCTTAAACAGCTCTTCCAAGAAGGACATTAAGATACCTGTTGATTAGCTCCAAAAAGCCTGTCTGCTTTTGTCGTCTCCCAAAGCATGGATCGTAGCCAGCATGTGGTATGCTAGCTAATGCTGAGGTGTCTGCATAAGACAGAGGGTCAGGGAGAATAATCCCTGCTTAGCAGGGAGAAGCCAGGCAGATACTCTGTCCCTGCAAGTTTCTCCTGATCTGCAGCCAGGGAGCAGAGGGGCAGGGCCAACCCTGCTGTGGACCAGTTTTCAGAGATGGGCTTATGAACATCACTTCATCAACCTCCTAGATACAGAAACTCATAGACTCATTATAGACATTGTATTTATGACACACTACAACCTGCCTGATATCTGACTCCCAAGGTAGCAGGTACCTCTCCACTTTTACCTGCTACCCCTCCCTCCCACCCTACCCCAGCCTGTCCCTCACCCCCTAATGCCTCTATTTCCATTTTCACTGACTAGATTTCTTGTCTGCATTGCATGCCAACCTCTGGCTTCTTTACTATTTCTTCCATCCAGGGAGAGCGCACACACCAACTGCAGATGCTTCCTCAGCCTGACAAAGTGTTTTTCAACCCAAAAGCTCACTAGGATATATTTTTCCAAGTATTCAGTTGGTCTACTATAAGATATCGGATTGACACAAAGAGCCTTGTCTGCCTGGTGTGTGATGCCACACCTCCGTACCTACCCTATACTGTGGCCCATGCCTTGCAGATGGCATCCCAGGCAGCTAAGCTGAACTCACTTGGAGCCTCATAGCTCCATTGCAACCAGCAATCCTCAGGCTTGTCAAAGATCTTAGGGGTCTGGGCTTTCCCCAACCAGGACTGTGTCTGCATGTGGTAGCTAGAAGTTCTAAGATGCCTCCTACCCACCTTCTACCAGGGAGATCCTAGCATTTCCTGGGGGCTGCCATGCCACCAGCAGTCCTACCAGACCTCCCAACCCTGGGAGGGTGCAGTTTTAGGTAATGCCTAGGACCTGAGGTCTCCTTCTTTCCCGTAGCCCCATCCCATACCTCCAAGTTCATCCTGGCACAGGAGCTCAGCAGGACAGGTTCTTCCCCTGCTGGGTGGTGATGCAGTGAATGCCATCTCCAGCTCTGAGAGTGGGGCATTAAATGGCTCAGAAATCAGAAACCAAAAGGAAAAAGTGTGGATGGAGAAGAGTGGGTGGCACTCACTCCATCTTCACATGGAACTTGGGGAATCCCAGCAGCAGGGGGTTCACCTTGAGAAACACCAGCTGCTCCACCAAACCAGGATCCAAAGAGGTGTGGTGGGGTATTACAACATCCCCAGCTATGCTGAACACCCACTCAGGTGGAACACAGATTGGTGGACAGGACAGGTGTTCCCGGGCAACCATGGCCAGATCCTCCACATCTGGCTGTGGGTTGCCCAATTGGCCAAGGGGTCACAGTTCAGCAGCTCTACATCCTCACCAAGATAGGTAGCCACTGAGGCCTCTGCACTCTTGCCCAAGGCTGGGATCTGGTGCCTCTGGACCCTACCATTAAAGTCATGCCCTTGGCCCATGTTGGCAGCACCGGTCATGAAAGAGACTGGCTGCTGCTGGGAGTGCTGGTTCAGGAAAATGGATCCCCCTTTTCCATGTCCCCCCGCCTGTGTCCTTCTGCCTCCTGGACTCTGTTCACCAGCACCTCTGCCAAGTGATCTAGGGTTTTGCTGCCACATACACTCCCCTTCACCCTTGGGTTGCACATGGCCACCAACACGTGAACTGTTGTGGACCGCAAGGAATTCAGCCATTTCTTGATACCCTTCCTTAGCTGCTTCACCAGTGCCTACACCCCTGGTTTCATAGTTTCATAGTTTTAGGGTCGGAAGGGACCTAACAGATCTTCTAGCCCGACCCCCCGCCAGGGCGGGAGAACAACAAAAGAACCCTAAACAAAAAACGGGACTCAAATGAGTCCAGCCAGGTAAGTATCCAGCCTCTTCTTAAAGATCCCCAGGGTAGGGGCCAGCACCACCTCCCTTGGAAGTTGGTTCCAGCTCCTAGCCGCCCTAACTGTGAAGTAGTTTTTTCGGATGTCCAATCTGTACCTCCTCTCCATCAACTTGTGCCCATTACTCCTTGTTATGCCAGCGGGGGCTAGGGGAAACAGCGTCTCCCCCAAACCCTTCTGGTTCCCCCTAGTGAGTTTATAGACGGTCACCAGATCCCCCCTCAGCCTTCTCTTGTGGAGGCTGAATAGGTTCAGGTCCCGCAGTCTCTCACTGTAGGGTCTGCCCTGTTGTCCCCGGATCATGCGGGTGGCCCTCCTCTGGACCCTCTCCATGTTGTCCACATCCCTCCTGAAATGGGGCGCACAGAACTGGACACAATACTCCAGCTGCGGCCTGACCAGCGTCGCATAGAGGGGGAGGATCACCTCCCTGGCTCTACTCGAGATGCACCTGTGGATGCACGACAAGGTCCGGTTAGCCCTGCCAACCATGACCTCGCATTGTCGGCCCATGTTCATCTTGGAGTCAATAATGACACCAAGATCCCTTTCCGCCTCCGTGCTCTCAAGTAGGGAGTTCCCCATCGTATAAGTGTGCTGCTGGTTCCTACTACCCAAGTGCAGCACCCTGCACTTGTCCGTATTGAAACGCATCCTGTTCCTGTCTGCCCACCCCTGTAACCTATCCAGATCCTTCTGCAATCTCTCTCTCCCTGCTAGCGTGCTCACCTCCCCCCAAATTTTGGTGTCATCAGCGAATTTAAACAGGTTGCTCTCCACCCCAACATCAAGATCGCTGATGAAGACATTGAACAGCGCAGGGCCCAGGACCGAGCCCTGAGGGACTCCACTACCCACCTCCCCCCAAGTCGAGTATGATCCATCCACCACCACCCTCTGAGTGCGACCCTTCAGCCAATCTGCAATCCATCTGACCGTGTAGGCATCTATGCCACAGTCGCCTAGTTTATTAATTAGGATGGGGTGAGAGACGGTGTCAAAGGCCTTGCTGAAGTCCAGAAAGACTACATCCACCGCGACACCTGCATCCATGGCCTTTGTGACCTGATCATAAAAGGCAATCAGGTTGGTCTGACATGATCTCCCCCTAATAAATCCATGCTGATTGCCCCTGAGCATCATCTCGGATGCCGGCCCATCACAAATGTGCTCCTTGATGATCTTCTCAAAGAGCTTCCCCAGGATTGAGGTAAGACTGACGGGCCTATAATTGCCCGGGTCCTCCCTTTTCCCTTTTTTGAAGATGGGGACCACATTAGCTACCTTCCAATCGTCTGGCACCTGGCCCAAGCACCACGATTGCTCGTAGAGCCGTGCCAGGGGCCCTGCAATAACCCCAGCCAGCTCCCTCAGCACCCTGGGGTGGAGAGCATCCGGACCCGCTGACTTGAATGCGTCCAGCCCCTCCAGAAGCTCTCTAACCCGGTCCTCCCCAACCTGAGGTCTGAAGGCGATCCCCTCGCGTCCGGCTTCTATCACAGCAGGGAAGTCCCGGTCCCTGCACAAGAAAACGGAGGTGAAGAATTGGTTAAAGAGGTCCGCTTTATCCTCTGACGCAACCACCAGATTGCCCCGCATATCCTGCAGGGGCCCCACATTACCCGGCGCCTTCTTCATCCTCCCAATATATTTGAAAAAGGACTTTTTGTTATCCTTAATCCTGGACGCTAATCCGAGCTCTATATCCGCCTTGGCCTTCCTAACAGCCCGCCTGCAGGCCCGAGCAGAAGAGGTATACTCCTCTTTGGAGATTACACCCCCCTTCCACCGGGCGTACACTGCCTTTTTGGCAAGCAGGCATTCCCGGACACCCTTGGTGAGCCAGGGGGGCTTTTGGACACTCCTGCCTCCCTTGCTCCTTGTCGGGATGGACACCCCTTGGGCCCCGAGTATTGTTTCCTTAAGGTGACAGTGGCTTTCCCCAGCCAGGAACATAGATCCCCTGGAACTTCTCCTTTTGGTTCTCAAGTTCCCTCACTATAGGGATCACCTGGATAAGGAGGGAATTTCCAACACTGATGGTCTTGGTGGGCTCAAGGAACGGCTTGAGGACCACCAAGATCTGAGAGATGGTATCCCACGCTGTTTTGTTAAGTAGGCAACTGATCCCAATATCCCTTAGCAAAGCTATCTCATGGATAGCCTTCTGTTGCTCCACCATCCTTTCCAGCATGAGGTATGTGGAGTTCCACTGAGCCTCCACATCCTGGATGATTTTGTGCTGTGGGACACTCAGCTCTGTCTGTTTGTCCTGCAGCATCTTGCCCCACTTGATGCTGTAGTTTAAGTAGCCCACCACCTTCATGCATTTCAAAATGAGTTGGCCAGTTGTGATGGTGCCATCACTGGCAGCCCTGTCCCCCTCCAAAGCCTCCCTGACAATGAGGGGAAACTTGTGTGCCACACAGCAGATGCCAACAAAGTTGGCATCATGGACTGCCTTGACCATATTGGCCCCATAGTCGGTGACCATGACCTCACCCTGCCCAATGAGCCACCCCTGCACCATGCAGTTCATGGCCACTATGATCTCCCTTGCCGTGTGGGACTTATCCATCACCTCAGCTTGAAGGGGAGCCCACTAATGGCCTGACTGATGGCACCAGTGCCTTGTGAGGGAGAGGTAGGCATGATCTCCACCCTGGCTGCTCCAGATGTCTGAGGTGGCACCACCCCCTTGTCCTTGTTCCTCCTCAAGCTACTTGTGGACCTGCCTTGCACAGCTCCTCCCTCAAGTACTCCCTGCATGCCTCATACAGGGAGGTCACCACCATCCTGCTGACATTGGTGCATGAGGGCACTTGGTAGGATGGGGCCACATGCACTATGAGCTGTCTGATCCCTGGCCACTCACCTAAGGAGAAGGGCTGGCCATCCAGAGTAAGCATCTCCCTGATGCTCTGGGTGATCTTGCTCACCTTTGCAATGCATCCCCCTTTCTGTCTGCCTTTGCCCAACTGTTCCAGAGTCGCCTGCCTCTGCTTCTTGGGGACAGGGGCTTTGGAGTGAGAGGGGGACTTCTTTTGCGGCACACTCCCACTGGTGCCAGGCTGAGGAGAAGCAAGGGCAAGGGGGTGGTGCCTCCTGAGATGCATAACCATCCCTGTGGTGCTGAAGTGTTTCACCTCCTTGCCCCAGCTGGTCTTTCATCAGCAGTGCCAGCAGATAGCATATGTGGGATCATCTGCCACTTCAAAATGATCTCATACCACACTACCCCCTCGCTTCTGGGGTGCGGATTCTGCCTGATTCCCCTTCTCAGCAGGCAGAGGCACAACAACAGGAGGAGCTGACTCAGCTGAGCCACTTGCCTCTACAACCTCAATGTCAACCTCCTCCAAAATGCCTTCTGGGGAAGGAGACCTGGTTCTAGGGAAACTGGGGGCGGGGAGGTGGAACACAAACTCAGATTCCTTCTTGGTCCCCAGAATTTCTTTTGCTAGGGCACTCAATCCCCTGCTTCCAGACCCAGCTCCTCCTCTGACACTGGAAGGGTCAGGCTGGTAACTGAAATTGGGGTGGAGGACACTGTCATGTTGGTGCTGCTTGTCATGCTGGTGGTGCTGAGGGTTATTATTATGTCTGGTGTTATTAGAGGGTGTGTAGATGGAGGCACTTGTTGCTTCTACTAGCACCAGAAACCCCACACCTGCAAGTGCTAGAAAAGAGGGTATATTTAAGTTTGGGGGAGGAGAATTACAGCACTCCCTCTGCCCCCCTCTGGCTCCCCTGCCAGAAGACCTGGCCCCTGCCTTTCCAGCACTTTTCATATTTCATATGATAGAAAAAAACATGTGTGTGTGTGTGAGAGTGTGTGTGTGTGTAATGTATGTGTAGTGCTCTCCTGCAGTGCACAGTGATGAGGCATTGCCAGGCAAAGCACTGCTTTCTTTTTGTTTTGTGCGGGGAGGGGAATAATAATAAGAAATAACAGGATTTTGGGGGAAGAAAGAGTTGCAAGGTATAACAACAGGGAGGGTAGGCAAGGGTAAATAGGAAAGGAAGGCAGCACCAAGCTGCAAGCTTACAGATGCTGCTTTCTGCTGCTGCTCCTGCTGCTTGCAGACAAAGACGCAGATGCAGCTGCAAAATGGCAAAGAGAAGTTCACAAACAGCCTTTTATGGTGCTTCTCTGTCCCTCCTCTGGAGCACTAGGGTTGGAATGGACCTCAGGGACAGATAATTGTCACTGGCCAATGATAGCTATCCATATCAGAGTAGTCCTTCCCCCGGCTTCATAGTTTATTTTTCCCTGCAAGCCCACCTCTGAAACAGTCCAAAACATCTGAAACATTTTCAAAACATTTCTGAAATGTTTCAGATGGATCTTTTTGTTTTGGAGCTGTTTTGGAGCCTTGCATTTCATTTCAGATTCGATGTTTTGGTTGCTGAAATGTCCAAATCCAAAACAAAATGACTGCCGAAATTTTGCACAGCCCTAAAGGGCACCCTTTGCCAGACCCCAATGGAATTCTTAAATGTGGTATTCCCTTTCCTTTCCTGCCTGCTGGATTTGGGCAAAAATAGCCTGCCTAAAAGGTAGGTGCAGAGAAGATTTTTTTGGTTCTGAATACATCCCATTAGCCCAGTCTTCAGACCACTGTTCTTGGATGAGGAGAATCCAGGTTCAAAATGTTGATTTCCCTGCCTTGAGAAAAGGATGCACAGATTACCATCTACATCTCAGAGGCATACAAACAATCCATGCACTTTTCTAATTCCCAATCCTCAAAGGAAAACATATTCTTGTGTGGGACATGCAATATATCCAGGGATCATTTGTGCTCAGATACATCTACGAAACTGGTCCTACAGGAGTAGAAACAGCTATTTTGAGAAGCACTCTTCAGGAAATCCATGACCAGGTCTCCAGGCAACTGCTTAGGTTTTTTTTAGCATGTTCATTGATATGAACTTGAGTGCTTCCATGGTTAGGGGACAACTGAGCAACAGCTTCAGGTTGAGAGTACACCTACACAGGAGACTTCTGGGTCTTGGTATATTTGAAGAGCTTCACTTTATAAAGTTTTTAAATTATAATAAACCCAGAATAATGATCCTATTGCATGGTAATTACTATGCAATTTTACAGATGAAATTCTGATGCATTTGAAGTAAAGAAAAATACTTTCACTAACTTTATTATATTTAAAATTATATTTTCATCTTGCGTATGCATATACTATGGTAAAATATATTATTTACAGGGAACCTGGTTTTCTCTGATAAAAAAAAAAATCCCCAATTTTCACTTTAAAAGAAGGAATGCTAAATCAACTTTTTTTTCCATGATCAAAATGAAACAACACCACTATAATATATAATAACAGGTAGAATAATAACACAAAATCCATATTTTTCTGTGATATATATATATATTAGTGGTGTTTCATTTTAACCGCAGAAAAATGTGGATGGGGGTGAGGAGGGGTTCTATATCCAAATATTTGGGATTTTTTCTTTATCAGAGAAAACCAGGATCCATTATTATGTATCTATATATGTTCCAAATACTTTCAATTTCTTTCTTTTTTATTTAATTGTAATATTTACATTTATTTTGAGATGCTGAACAACAGAACACAAAAACAAAATATGTGATCAATGGTCTAGGTGGAGATGATTTGTATAACTAGAATGAAATTTTATAAGCTACAGTTGTGCAGTAGGCTCTGTGGGCTAATGAATTACAGGGATTAGTTTAATTTTCAAAGGCCTTTAAATGACCCTTTTTCAAAATATTAAATACTAAATGGGTTTTAAATATCTATCTAGAAGTTGTCCTTCATTTTTCCAATATCATTTGTTTTAATGTAATTTCCAATGATATAACTTGTACCCTGCATATTCCTTATATTTCAAGTTGACTTGATCAACAGTAGAAAGCTGAAAGTCAGATTATAATCAATATTTGTAGCCTTAATTATACTTGTAATCTGTTGAAGTTTAGCATCTACTGAAGCACCAATATGCTTGCATTTACTTAATGACAGAGTTATTATTGTGTTGAAGAAACATAATACAGCTTTTCAACACTTAATGGATCTTAAAGATACATTTTTTACTCCCTTCCCTGACAATCATATTAATTAAATTAATGTGAGCACTTCCTTCTCCTTGCTGTTCTTTTACTCCCCCTCAGTCCTTTACTTTTCCCTCTGCCACTCCTTTCCTCTTGCTAGACCAGGGGTTGACAATGACAATGTTTTGGGCAGAGTGCTAAAAATACCCACAGCCTCTACTTAGAAGATGTTGGCATGCCAGGTGTGAATGGCGGAACTGCTGCAAGAGGCCTGATCCTTGTAGTGGCAGTGCAGCCCTGGCCCTTTCCCTGCTGTCCATCTCAAGGCACACATGACAAGCAAAATGCCTTCACATGCCACATTCCTCATAAACTGAGTATCCCTTCCCTGCTCCACTTTTCCCTGCTCCATCCCTTCCCTGCTCCACCTGTTCCACTTTTCTGCATCTGAACATGGGTGTCTAGAATCATATAAAATATTCCAAATAAAGTCACATTTGTGCTCTACATAATGACATTAATACTTCAAATTTTAACACATATGCTGTCAAAACAATTGTGTAATAATAATACTTCCTTTTCTCTACTGGAAATGTCTTCAGATATTTCATAATCATTAGGGCTGGAAGGGACCTCGGAAGATCATTGAGTCCAGCCCCCTGCCCGAAGGGCAGGAAGTCAGCTGGGGTCATAGGATCCCAGCAAGATAAGCATCCAACTTACTCTTAAAGGTGTTCAATGTAGGTGCTTGAACCACCTCCGATGGCAGGCTATTTCAGACCTTGAGGGGATTGATATTTACACAAGCTTATGTGCATTCCTATAAGAGTTATCCAAATTCCCCCTGAACACACAGGGGGAAGGGGAGGTATTCTTTTTCTAGAGTAAACTGAAAGGCCTTCTTCCAGTCTTTGGGCACTTCACCAGAGTGCCAGGAGTTCTCAAAGATCCGTGCCAGAGGCACAATATATCCCAGGATTGCAGTTGTCTTTCATAGCCAGAATCATTTTTGTGATTCACAGTTATGATTGACTAGAACACTAAGATCTTTCTACTATTTTCTCATTTCCAGTAGGTGAACTTCTAGATATTAAAAAAAAACAGTGATTAGTCCTTAAGTGTACATGTCTGTACTTTGACCTATTTAATTTAATCCTATTTGCACTATTCCAGTCCTTAACATTCTTAAGTTCTCCTTTACATTACCATACTCCTCCTCTGTATTAATGATGCCTTCTAACTTTGTGTCATTTGCTAATTTCTTGAACAGACTACAACTTTTTGTGCTATGTTATTCTCCTTCATCCACATCTCTCCACCTTCTAGCTGCTTTTTATAGTGGAAGTATGTTTCAGTCACCTGCCTCCTCAAATGAAAAATCTTTATCTACATATGCTGTTAAAAAAGCTACTGCTTTCCTTTCTTACCATATCTTCTAAAATCATACAGATGCTATCACTAGTTCCTCTCCTCCTTCCTACATCCCTTTCAGTTGTCTCCCTTTCCCCACAACTGAAACTGATATCAAAACACTCCAGGACACCTATGTGGCATCCAATTCCTTTATACTCCTTTGTGCCTCTGTAGCTGTTGATACTGTTAAACTAGTGCTTCTTCCAAATTTATCCTTCCTTTATTTTCATGCTTTTATTTCTCTTGTTTCTTCTTCCACATCTCTGGAAGCTCTTTCAGGATCATTTTCAGTGTGTCCTCTTTTCCTACAAGGTTCCATCCTTGGTTTGATATTTTTCCCCATTGTTTCTTATCCCCGAGTAAAAGGAACAAATATTTTTTAGTAAATGTTGAAAGCTATCATATTTTAATAAAAATCATTAGACAAGGATTTTATAAATACAACTAACTTCATTTCATTATTATCTATGAATGAGGACTCTGATACATTAGTGAGGGTTCTTTCAGTAATTTCAGTGTGGACTGGATAGGGATATAAATAAAAGAATGTCTCTGGATGGGGTAGATTTATGTTTCATTTTTTATTAGAGTAAAGAGAAGGAAGATACTTATAAAATAACTATGAACAGAAGTTCTGGGGAACAGAAATGTGGTGCTGTTTCATATCAGTGCACAAACCTGTGAATCCTGGTCCTTTAATTTCCCATTTGCTTCAGTTTCCTCCTAGACTTGTTAATTGGCAACTGGACAATTTACAATAAAGGCAATAGGAGTTGAATGCATTGTAATAGTCATTGCCTTGTAATAGAGTTTCAGCACTTCACAATTGGTTATATTTCTCTCAGTCCTAACTATAATATGTATTACTTATATGAGATAATATGTTGTTTGGAGACCAAATCTATATTGGTCACCTAGGCACCTTCATTTGTGCATTGAAGTGTTGCCCTATAAGAGTTATCCAAATTCCCCCTGAACACACAGGGGGAAGGGGAGGTATTCTTTTTCTAGAGTAAACTGAAAGGTTTAGTTACCACCCAAGGAAAATTAAGACAGCCTGGATGCAGTTAGAGATACTGATAAGAAAAACAAAATGTAGGATTGTGTTCAGATTTTTGCCCAACTCCAGAACATAGGCATCTCACTCAGAGGTACACCTCTATTTGTACTCAGGGTACTCAGTCATTCAAGGACAGACCTATACTGTATGAAATGTAGGTTAACCTCATCATGTCAGATGAAGCTGATTAAGAACATGTGACTTCATGTCCATGTGGGAAATGTGCATATTATTCCCTTCATATAAAGGGAGGCGTAGCATCTCCTATTATGTTATGAAAGGGAGGTGATTTTGTAACTTAGTGAATGTGCATGATGTAGATTATACTTAACTCATTACTGTCGTTATGAATGTTGGTACCCTAATGTATCTGGCTTCTTTTGCGAAACAGGTGGTGTCTACCTCTTCAGCTCCAACATCCCATTTTGTCTAATTTGAATGATTTTAAGAGCACAGAGCTGGCAGAACTCACTGCAGAGTGCTGATAAAACTAGCTAGAAAGTTTTCTGAGCCAACAGCAGTAACAAACTGATGGCAAACAGAGGCAGATTCAGAAAGGGTGCTATGGTGTGGCTGCTTCCCACTTTGATCCTTCCTGCCTGGTCCCCCAAGGTGTTCCCATCCAAAGCAGACACAGGGAGCAGAAAGCATGCACAGGGTGTAGGATGAAGTGAACCTGGCCCCCTCTCACAGTGGTAGGTGGAGGAGGAGGGGGAGGTGAGAGGAAGGGAGATGTTTCTGAGGAGGAAAGGAGGAGCAATCTTACTTTCTTTGGGGACTTAACAAAGTTTTCAGCTGCAGCTGTTATGGTGTGGTCTTTCCACCCTGGTGGGGCAAGGAAGAAGGTTGGGATCAGGGAGTATATGTACCCTCACAGCGCCGGTCATTGTTCCTGCACCCCTCTTGGTAAAATCCTGGATTCACTTTTGATGAAAGGCAATGTTCTGGAAAATGGGAGAAGAACTAATGTAGTACCAATCCTTAAAAGAGGGGAAAATTAAGGCTTGTTGAAATATACACCATTCAGCCAGAGTTCAATAGATGGAAATTTACTAGGCTGAATTATAAAACATACAAACTTTAAACACCTGGAGAGTGATGTATTGATCACTATTAGTCAACATGGATTTGTTAAGAACAAATCATGCCAAACCAAATTGATCTGCTTTTTTAATAAGGCAACTAGTTTGGTACATAAGGGGACTGTCTACATGAGACACTATGTCACTGTAGTGACAAGCTGTGGTGATATAGCTCATCGCTAAGTGACCTAGCATTGGCAGGCAAAAACCATGATGCTGATCACTGTAGTGATGAGCTATGTTGCTGTAGCTCGTTGCTATGGTTACATAGCATCTAAAAATAACCATGTGCCACTGGGACTGCAGAGTACCAGCACATACTGCACTGTTATTTAGTACTTGCTAAAGTACTATATGACTGTGCAGTACCAAGTGCGCAGTCAGGGGCACATGTAGATGCACCCCAGGAGAATGAAATAGACACAATATGCTTGGACTTTAGTATAGCTTTTGAAACAGTCCCATATGCTATTTTCATTGCAAGATGGAGAAATGTAGGCTAGACAAAATTGCCATTAGATAAATTATAATTAATTGAAAATCCAGAAGCAAAAAGTAATTACTTATAGATCAATTTTAGACTGGAATAGGGAGTATGCATTGTCCCAAAGGGTCAGCGGGTCTACCATTTAGTATTCTTTATTAATTACTTGGATGGGGGAGGAGGAAGTATGTGAATATATTCTTTTTTCAGACAACAGAAGACAGAAGTTTACTTTGGAAGATAAAAGTAAAATTCCTAGGGACTTTGAGAAATTGGAGAACTGGTATGTAGAAAACAAAATTAAATTTTACGAAGACAAATATGAAGTGTTAAGCATAGAGAATTTTTTTTTTAAATTAAGTACATAAGTAGAAAACCAATGATAAATGTCTTGGCACTATCACTAAACAGGAGTTTTGGCTATGTGGACTACAAATTCAACATGAGCCAATAATGTAAGTGTGTCACAAGAAAAGCAAAAGAAAGCTTGGACTTCATTGGTGTCTGGCAGAGGGGGGTCTTCTGCCACCTTCCCTGGGCAGAAAGCCAGTGGTGGTAGTGGCCAGGGTGGGCAGACCCTGCTGTGGTGCCCCGGAGGCAGAGGGGTAATAGCTCTGCTCCCTGCCTCTCTCCTAAGAGGCCCTGCCAGAGGCATCTGGCCCTGTCACTGCCTGGCCACTGGAGTGGCAAGAAAAGCTTCTGCAGGAGGCTTGGAGGGCTCTGGCTCCCTCCAGACCCTGGTGCTACTGCATACAGTCTGCCACAGCTGTGCTGGCCTCACAGATGGCCTTCCCACCAGGAAGGGGTGCACATCCCCCAACACCATGCCAGGAGCTGCTGCCATCATGAAGGGCCCTGTCCCCTTGCCACTGCAGTGGCCGGGCAGGGGCATGGCCAGAGCCCAGCTGCCAGGGCCCCTTAGGTGGGGGGGCAGGGATTAGTGTTATTCCCCCTACCTCTGGCACCTGGGGGAGGGCGTAGGAGAGGGGCTTATT
>NW_005842086.1:1862667-1875789 GCF_000455745.1 Alligator sinensis | reverse complement strand
AGGAAGCAAGCAGTGACAGCAGTGGTTGGGATGGGCAGACCTGGCTGTGGTCCCCCGGGGCTGGTAGGGGAGGGAATAACCCCCGTCCCTGCTTCCTCTGCCTCAGGGGCCATGCTGGCCCACTACTGCAGCAGTGAGGGGGCAGTGCCTGGATGACCTGGCTCAGATCCCTGCTGGTGGGACAGGGATGGGGGAATTAAATCCCTCTGTGGTGTTTCGTTTTAATCATGGAAACATTATATATATATAAAAACAAATCCCCAATTTTTGTCTTAAAAAAGTAACCCAAAGTCCACATGTATAAATCCACACATACACACACACGCACGCACGCACGCACGCACGCACGTACGCATTTTGGGTTACTTTTTTAATTAAAAAATTGGGAATTTGTTTTTATCAGAGAAAAACAGGATCCCTGATAATCAGGTTGCTTAGCGTTAACAAACATGCTATTTTGATGAAACCAAAATAGCAATAAATTGAGTAATTGTAATTCACCTACTGATTAGCTATTATACCATGGTAAATATGCATCTATATGTCTTCTATATTCGTCACAAGAAGGACGAACAACAAAACCATGACTTAATTTTGGAAAGAGGGAAAAGTAAGGGTGAAATCCAATAAAAGATTCTACCCTGGCTCTAATGGTGCCAGAACTTGATTTGTAAAACTCACCTTTACTCAATTTACAGTGGGATTTGATTTTAGTGGAATTGTTCTGTTACAATTGGATGAAAAATAGACTCTATAATCTAAATATTTATGAAAGTATTGGAAGAAATTCTTACTACTACAGTTGACAGAAGGCACGTTCCGGTCCTGTAAGCTTTTAAAAATTGTAAGGACAGTTCCATCAGAGTACTATCTACAGGAAGCTATCCATTCATCTCTGTGGTTTAAGCGGACTTGGAAAAATATGAAATCATTAACAAATTGAGTTATACTCAAGGCCTTGTGGTCTAATAGAATCTAAATTGCTTCCTCTGAAGAATATATAGCTGGATTTTTCACTGTTTCTGTACATTCATCTTACAAAAATAGTAAGTCAACACACACAAGCATGCATGTATACCCAGACCACAACTACAAAACCCCCTCCACCCAAAAACCATAGGCCAATTTAAACATATAGAGCTGTCTGTGTAAAAATGGTCCTAAGTGTATTAGCTGTTTGTTTCTTCTTTTAATTTCCATCCATGACTCCATATTCTGTATACCCTATTATAGTGAAACTCTGTTAACAACTTTTAGGCTTTCTATGCTCTATTAGAACTCTTCCTGTGTTCTTTTATCTGAACTGCAGAAGTTGATTTTTTTAGCCTGCCTTCGTAACATATTACCTTTAATCATGGGATTAGCATTGTTTGGCTTTTACTGCATTTCTTTTAAAAATCTATACATCACCATGGAGACAGCACCAGCCAGGTAAAACAATGAAGGCAGAAAGGGGAGGGGGAGGGGGATGTCAGTTTCCATAAATGGAGATTCTATTCTTTAAATCTGATGAAAAAAAGTTTAAATAAAGGAAGTTACTAAAGTATGATAGGACCTTTTATAATTTAATTTTGTAATGGCAGTCAAAATTCTATGGTATTTAATATTTTATATGAATATGGTATTAATGTTTTTTAATGGAGTATCTGTGTCAATTACTTTATTGGCAGACGAGGTTCCTTGGGTGAATTTAATATCTTTTATTAGACCAACCCAAATAGTTGGAGAATAGTTATTAAGCAAGCTTTCGAGTTCTGATTCACCCAAGGAACCTTGTCTGCCTATCTCCTTAGACCAACACGGCTACAACCTACACCCCTGCAATTAGTTTATTGCACATTTATAAAATGTCACACTTCCTCATTTACTTAATGTATATTATTTTCAAGCATGTTATTGAATGATTGAAAAAACTCCATCTTTGGCTGTGATTCTACCATGTGGTTCTGGTCATAGTTTATTTTCTACCTGTGAAGACTGAAGCAAAGTAGGCAGTAGAAGAGTCATGCCTTTGGTATCGAATTCTGACCTACAGGGAACATCTACATGAGACTTTTACTATGAAACTGACAAATTCACTCCACAGTAAAATGTCACCATCTACACATGTAGTTCTATTAGGATGGAGCAAGCTAATTAAGTCAGCCATAGCGTAGTACTGCTAGATACGAGTACTATCCTATAGCAGAGGTATTTGTTCCATCACAACACATGCGTAAACACTAACAGGACTGGCAGGGGCATGAGGATGTTTCAGTGTGGGGGCTGCCAGCCAACTAGCCCTGCACTGGATCACCCTTGTGCCACAGCTAGCCCTTTTGCAGTACATTGAGCCTTGTCACAGCAGTCCCGGGCTGGCAGGCTGACCCCTGGGACGCCTCCTGCCAGTTGGGGCTGCTCTGTCTTGGCTGAACATGCTGTGGTCCTGGTTGTATATGCAAACCTGGTACCTGGGAGCAATAAACTCCAGCATGAACTGAACCAGAGTTTATTCAGTTGCATTCACATTTATGTAGATGTGCCTACTGACAACTAATGCAACCCTATTCTACGCTGCTTCAAACCCTGAAAAGCAGTAGGCAACTGTCACTCCTTTGGTTCATGGTGTACAGATAAGAGGTCTAGCCAGATGCCTGATGAATCTGTTTGTGGCTGACAAGCCCAATTCAAGAGCAATACAGCTTGACACAAGTTTCACAGATCCACGTGCTGTGTTGGAATCCAAAGCTACATCAAGCTGCTTTCTTCTTTTTCCCTTTGCTTCCATCCTCTGGATCAAAACTACTTCATGTTGAGCTGCACCTAGTGCCAGATGTTCCCTTCAGATCACACAGGATTTGTGCACTCCTTTCAGCTTTCTACATGGATGCTGAACAACTTCATATAATTTTTGCGTACATCGTGGAACTGCCATAGAAGTTGAACCTGCTTTCTAGAGCCATTTCAAATCTCACTATACAAAATATTTTGGAGGGATATGCTCTTCTCTTATTCACCTGACGTAGCTGATCTATCACAGCCTTTTCTTTTTGATATTGGTTTCTAAGTATGCCAGTCCTGCACACTCCAGTACCTCTGTGTTTAGTATTCTGTCTTCCCACTTTATTTTCAGGATGTTAAGCATACATCTCATTTGGAAGCTGTTCAGTCTTTGATAATCTCATGTGGAAGCTGTTCAGTCTTTGATATGCCTAGCATATGTAGTCCATATTTCTGAACCTTAAAGTAGAGATGACAGCATAAAAGACTTGTAGATTTGTATCTTCAAACTTATCTGATAGTTTACTGTTATTTTATGTACATTTCTGAAATAGCCCAAAATTCTTGCCTGCTTTTTCAATTATCTTAGTCAGTTAAGTCTGAAGGTCAACGTTCTTGTTGATTGTAGACCCCAAGTAGCAAAAACTGTAAATAACACCAAGAAATTTTTCTTCCAGAGTGATGTCAGGTACATGATCACAGTCTTCTCAGTCATTTCTACACATGGTCTGGGAGAGGAGTAGGTGCACTTTAATTGGAGTGTCTCTGAGAGCCGCTGTAATTAAAGCTCCTGGAGCATCTCGTGTATCAGCATCCTCACACTTAAAATTGCAGCAGGGGTGCTTTAACTAAAGCTCAAGCTCACATTGTGAAGTGTGTGTATGCTGATACATGAGATGCTGGAGATTGCTGGACTGAAGTAATTACCACACTACAGCAGACTCAATTAATCGAGTATGTTCTGATGTGCTGTAATTACAGCCTTATATAGGTGCCCCTTGAGACTAATTGACATCCCAAAGCTCTTCCATGATTCAGAAAATCTGCCCACGAGATTTTGCAGGGAAGATTCACTGTGGCCAACCAAGGCCATGTCTTCTGCAAACAGGAAGTCTCTCAGACCTTGTGTGACCTTGCTCTAAACCTTGTGATGTTGAACAAGCTTCCATCTCATTTGGTTCAAAGATAAATGTCATTATTGCTGTCCTTGAATGCATGAAGAAGCAGGAGTGAAAACTAGATATTAAGAGGCACGAGGGCTAAGACACACCCCTGTTTCACCCCATTGTTGATGTCAAAAGCTGTTTGATTGTTTTCATACACTATAGTTTCCTTCATACCTGGATGCAATGAGAAATGATTTTCAACAATTTGGGGGGAGGGGGGGAACAATCCAGTTTGTTCAAAACAATAAAACAATAAAAAATCTCTGTCTGTTGACTATATTGAAGGCCTTCATCAGATCAATGAAGGCTATGTACAGTGGTATTCTTTTTTCTCTTCACTTCTCTGGAAGTTGCTTGACTAAAAATATCATATCAATGGTGAAGTGTCCTGTGCAAAAACCACACTGACTTTCCGGGTAGATTCTTTCACTTAAAGACTACAGCCTAGGGAGCATGATGTGCATGACAATTTTTCCAATGATGTTCAACAGGAAGATACTTCTATAGTTTTCACAGTCACTTCTATGCCCTTTGTTTTTGTATAATTGTAGAAACCGAGTGTGCGGGCCGCCTCCTGATCCCGTCCATGTCGCCATGTGCGAGCCGGGAGCGATATGCGGACCTGTCTTTGCACATGCGGGCTGTGGCCAGCAGCCCGGGCACACGGGGTCAGAAGAGACCGTGCGGCGGCAAGGCACGCACGGGCTAGAATTAGTCACAGAGGCGTAGTGGTTGATTTAAAGATTGTTTACTTACACCAAAGACGGTCGCGGTGCAGGCAGGAAAACTTGCTTGAGTTACAGTTGCAGATAGAAAAGATAAGAGGCGGACTAGAGTTCCTTCCCGTGAACACTCTTCTAGCCCATCCGGTTGGAGGCTCTAAACCGCGAGCCCGTCGTGCCAACCGAAGAAAGTACTCGTGCAAAAGAGCTCTGAATAAACTCACACGAAGTTTGCTAGGCTCCGTGGGTCCTTGTGCACACAGGGAAGAGGGATACGTTGAGGATTGCGCTCAGTGATGGGGAGAGGCTAGAGGCTGATCAGACCTCTGTTGCCTGCTTGAAATGCTCTGGGTCTGATAGGCTCCGCAGCGCTTAGAGATCTTCACACAGCATGAAGTCTCCTCCTCCTGGTGTTCATGGAGTCCTCCAACTTGGGTGGAAACCACTCAAGCCTTTTATACAGCTAGCAAGCCAATCGCTAGCCGCCACGTGTGAATAATTTAGAAATGGCCAATAATGGGGCTCGAATTAGCATACAAATGGCGGGAACTCTTTGCAACGAGCATCTCTGTGCTGCAACAAAGAAATGCACCCTGCAAAGAAAGCTACTGGTGGCGGGAATTCTTTTGCACCGGGGTTCTCCTCTGCAGCAGAAAACTCCACCGTGCAAAGAAGCTGCAATTTAGCGGGAACAATTTAGCAGTGCCGAAGCACACACAAACAAAAATCACACCCTTGGGTTGTGACACCGAGCATCTTGGAAATCTTGTGGTACATCTTCCTCTTTCCAACAGAGTAATATAACTTTATGAAATTTTTGAAGTAGTTCATCATTGGCACACTTGTAGATTTCAGCAGGCAAACCGTCATTGTCAGATGCTTTGTTCCCAGGAATCGATTTAATGTCTTTCTGCAAATCTTCTAATGTAGGCTTGCTGTCTAAATCCATCATAACTTCAGACTGTGGTAATCCTTCGAACTTTTCATGTTTGATTTCACTCTCACTGGAGTATATAATTCTATAGTGTTCAATCCAATGCTTAAATCGCTTTTGTTTATCAGTAATGACATTTCTGTTTAAGTCTTTCAATGAAGCTGTTTTCTTCTTGACTGGACCAATTGCTCATTTGATGACTTCATACAGTCCATGGTTATCACCTGTGTCAGCTACTTTCTGAATATTACCACAGAGTTTCAGTCAAAAACCTTGGGCAAACTTCTTAACCCCTTTTTGCATTTCTGTTTAAGTATTTCTTAGATTTTCTGAGGTTATGGTGTTGGGAGAAATCCCTGAAAAACTGTTGATGAAAAAAGGGTGAGTGGGTTCTCAATGCCCTTATTGCATTTCTATGATATCATTTTAAGTTTATGTTAACAGCAATTTACAAAATAAGATGAATAAATGCATTTTCAGGAACTTGACAAGGATGAAATGGGATCATATTTTGGTGCCCAAGTACACTTTGGTATCTATCTATCTATCTATGAGTGGTGTTTCATTTTAATCACAGAAAAATGTTGATTTGGGTTTGTTTTTTTTTATATAAACGGCGTGTGTGTGAATGCACACCTCCTACAAAGAGATTTAACCATCTTGGTAAGGGTGAGATCCAGCTGCTGAAAAATGAACCTTACAGACAGTTATTGATAGATATAAAAGACCCTTGACTTTCAGAGATTAGACATTAGGGCTACATGTAGACATTAAGGGGGGGGGGGTGTTTAAAGGGAGGTTAGATTGCATTAATAATGGCCACCCAATCGAACTTAGTTTACCCAGATGTGGTTCTTATGCTTATATCCCTACTTAGGTTGATCTAAGTGCTAACTGTACAGAAGCTCAATAAATTTATGTTTTGTATCGGGGTTCAGGCCACAGGGGCAGTCGTGATACTCCCTGGTGGCCATGTGGCTTCTGCCAGTTCTACTGTGACTTCAGGGGCTCTGCTGCTAGGGGCAACTACCTTCATGGCTCTCAGGGCTCAGGCTCTGGTCTTATAGGACTCTGCCAGTCAGGTGAGTCTCTAATCAGCCCCCTCACCACCTACAAGCTGCCTTTCAGTCACTCTGTCACACATTGGTCTAAAAATGGCTGAATCTGTGTACTTTAACCCTACCTAAGAGGTTGTCTAACTTGGATTGGGTTTAGTGAGACCTATCTAATTGAACTTTTGCATAGTTCCCAGAGCAGCCCCAGGGCTGGGAAAGTCCAGCCACTGGTCCCAGCCCTGGGGCTGCACTTTTCTTAACCACTCAGCACCAGGCTAGTTTTCAGATGCCCCGGCATCTTGCTCCTCCCTGAGTCCATCGATCTAGCCAGCTGTTCCCCCTCCTCCCTCAAGCCCACAAACCATTCCCAATGACAGTTTTACCCAATCACCCAAGCCCCCTCCTGGATCCTGCTTGCTTCTCCAATACCGCAAAGCCCCCTCATAGACCCTGCTAGCCCTCCCATCCTGAATCACCTTAAATTGAGTAGCCATTTTTAACTCAATCTAACTTCTCCTTAACCTCCCCCAGTGTCTATATGTACCCTAGATGACAAGTTGGCAGGAACAAAGAGATTCTGATAACCAGGGATCCTGGTTTTCTCTGATAAAAAAAAAAAATCCTGAATTTTTGCATTTAAAAAAGGAACCCAAAATCCACATTTTTCCATGATTAAAATGAAACACCACTAAATATAGGAGATATATACAGGAGCTTTATGCAGGTGTCAAATTTAGGCACAAATAACTTAAAATTGCCATTTTCAAGGCAATTAAGGACATGCACATGTAGACATGCACCCTTAATGCACCTTAAATTGAGCTAATGTGCATTAAGTGTGCACCCATAGACATGCCCACTAGTACTAATACTAATACTAATACTAATGCAAATTCTAATACTAAGGTACCAGTTGAGAAAAAAATCATCCTCAATCTGCCTCACCTCTGTATTGAGATAGCCCAGCCCCCTTTGTTTTTTCACACTACCTCATTTCAGTCACCTGGTCACCTAGATGACTGGGCTGTAAAAAATCCTAGGAAGGGGGGAGCTTGCTTGTCCTTTGTCCTGCAGCAGGCATTTTGGGAAGGAGGCAGGCAGTCATTTTGGGAACACAGATATAGAAGGATGTGCCTCCATGACAGAAAGACAATCTGGAAGATTTATAAGTAGAAATCTGGAATTTGGCTACTAGTTTAGAACTAAGTTTTCAGCTGCATGTTAAGAGGGCCACAGGCCCATATTTGAAAGGGTCAATTTATTCTGTTTTGCTCAAGGCATTTTCTTTTAATATTCCTTTGTCCTATACCCCTCCCCCATTTTCTCCCTCTGATCAATAAAGCTAAGTGTTACATCTTGCCTGGATGTGTACTTTTGAGAGAAGAGGGGAGAAACAAACCATTTTGCTCTCTTGACTTTGCTGAACTGAGGGGAGTTTGGCTGCTTATTAACTAATTCATGCCTACCTGAGAATATCCTGGGAGGCTCCGAGATATAAGGAGCACCCAGAAATGCTTCCAGGGGGCAAAGCAACCCCAAGGCTGGCTGGATCTGTGTGCCCCGGGCTGCCCAGAGCCCTAACAAAGACCAGTGTCCAGGTGGTGGCAACATTACCCAAGGCTCGCCAGAAGTCTCCAGGAAGGGAGGTGTCTGGACATTGGTTCCTTGGGGGAGACTCCTGAAGCATGGTTTTGGGCCAGGCACCATGCGGTGGGTTGCTCAGCGTAGTAGCACCATCTACTGTCCTGCCATACTATTTACCAATGATGATTAGTTCTGCTTTAAGTATTAAACCAGCCATTTTTTTCTGGAATAGACACAATCACCTCTCATCCCCATTCTTGAGGGCCCCCCCCCCCTTTTCTAACAGCAATGCAATGCAATGCAAATATTCTATATACAGGGGTCTTGGAGGGTGGTGGGGTGGTGGGAGAAGGTTCCTTTTCTTTTTGTCTGGCACATTTCAATGTCCTATATTTTGCCAGTCAACAAGTACTTCTCCTCGATATACATTTCTGTAGTCTTTGATATGGTTTGCTTAAACAGCACAGCAAATAACTGAACCTAGTTCCCTTGAAATCGGCTTTGATATCAGCAGGCCAAAAAAAAAAAAAAAGGAACAGATTTGTGGCTGAATGCTTTCCAAGCAATCTGTTTAGTTCTGCATGTGCTTCAACTCAATTTCATGGTAATTTCATAAGGAGGTTGTATTTTAATACAGTGTGCTGCAGAGCTAGAAGCTTGCCCTGTTCTTTAAGTAATACAGTTGGAACATTTTCTTTATGACACATTTGTTAGCACTATGAATTATTGTTGCAGTGCATTTTCAATTTGGATGTATTTTAAATTATCTCACAATAGCTCCCAATTATTTCCCCTTCTGAGTATATAATAGTCAGCTTGGTGTATAACCTTATCTATTTAATTCAAATGATTTTTTTCTCCTTATCTTGTTTTTTTTATTGGCAAAAGCTAACAGGCCAAGTGCATTCACTTAGCCTAATGAAAGACAACTAATGTTAGGTAATATTTGGCTGACCGTTAGCTTTTAATCATGGGGTTAAAATCAGAAAACGGGAAAAACCATGTAGTGTAATGATTCAATCTTAGCAAACAAAAGCAAACTTGCTTGAAATGCAAGTTGTAGCAGCAGGTTTCAGAGGCAAATTCTAATACAGTGTCTCAATTTGTTTTACTCTCTCTCTGCATCACTCTATTGCTCATGTATTACAGGGACGACTCTTCATTTGTCTGCAACTCAGGGAGCTGAGAATTATAAAGGTGGCATTATAATGCAGTGGAGGAATAAAAGAAACAACAGAAAAATGTCTAGTTGTAGTGTGTTCAGAATAATCATTTCTAAACTGAGAGGAAAAAATATTTACAGACAGAATTAAAGAACTACTTTACAACTTTTTTTCTATAAGAATCACCTCCTCCCTACTCCCCCTCCCCCCCCCCCGGCGCTAATCCTCTTCCTCCTCTGTAATATGCTGGATGTTAATGGAATTGGTTTTCTCTTTTTCATATGGAAGGGTTGGGCTCTGCCCAGTGTTCCTGGCTATGACTCAGGCTTTAGGCTTTGACTGAAATTCAGTCTAGACAATTCTGAGGTAATATCTGTCTCTTGTATCTGCCTGGAATAATACTTACATACATTCACAATATGATTTTATAATAGATCCAAAATATCAACTACAGGAGTTAGAAGCAGCCATAAGCAAAAGCCATTCACAGAAAAGGTCCATACTGGAACTATATTGACCCTTCATAAGTCAGTAGTAGCATGAGACAGCTTAGATGCTATTTTAGGTAAAAGTACAAACTATAGTAATTAACACAACACCTACTAAAGGAACAGACAATCATTTTCTAGTGGGATTCACAGATGTTTGCAAAATGGGTGAATCATGTTCTGATTAAAAAATATTTGGCTTAATTCCTGGTTTTGGAAGAAAAAATATTGTTGTAATTATAGACCCTACTGTCTTCTACCTATTCTGTTTCACTGCTTTCTCCTTGTGACCCCTTTGTTTTGCTACCACTCTGAAGGCTGATAAAACCGACACCAGAATCCAGTTCTGGGGTGAGGGGTTTGGTGGGCTGGTCCTTGGGGGTTGGGGGTGTATCTATCTAGAATTGGTTAGGAAGGATGGGGAGGGTAAAATTAGCCAGGGAGGAGGTAGGAAGAGTGCAACTCCAAGGTTTTCCCAGTCTCTGTAGTGTGATCCTATTCCTATAAGTTATATTCCCCCAAAGCATAGCAAAATCACTCGTATGCTTTCTTTGGGTAACTCAGAGTTGGTGCTGAAATGCACTTTGGATATCCACTAAGTGCAATAATATCCTGGGTCATTTTCAGCCTAATTTAAAATATGCCTAGAACATACAATAAACAGAAACTACCTTATGAAAACAAGCAGGATGTATGTAGAAACAAAAGGAATGCTCACCTGTTAAGCCATGATCAATTGGCAGCCAGCCCTGGAGGGACGTAAAGGAGGTAGTGATTTCAGAGTGGAGCTCCTGATTGTATTTGATCTAATACAACCATTTGCTAGAGAAGTGAAGGCCAAACTTGACTTTTGTCCTGGTTATTTAAACATTTTTTGAGAATTCCATTTCTGTTTAGTGTCCAAGTGTCAGTTTTCTAGCTACATAAGGGATGTTTTTGGCATTTAGATACTGCTCAGTTCAACTCAGAATGTCACACGCTGACTGACCAGGTATGTGGCTATGTATACATACCCATTTTGGGAATCCAAGTTCCAAAACCTTAGGAAGCCAGAAACTCATGACTAATTGGTGCTAGATGCCAGAGGAGAAAAACAATCCAGGTGATACCCTTATTTGTCATAAGTGGTTTAAACATGAATCTAACATCCAGCCCCAGGGATATAACCACAGTTTAGGCATTATCCAGTCTTTTCTCCACTTCTCCCTTTTGAAGCTGTCCCCTAAGCAGCCAGAAAGTATGGCCAAGAAAGTGAGACCTGGAAAATAAACACGCAGCTCTGTTAAGTGGCTGCTGTATTGAAAAGGAACTGCTCCTTGTTTTTAATTGGGACTCTTGGCCTTGATAAAAGAAACTGCTGTTCCTTCCACCCATTTTTCCAATGAGTATTAAATACAAGGGGCAGTGAATTGTGTTAAAAAAGGGAACTAGAGATATGACTGGGTAATGCCTGACCTATTGAAAGGTGTTTAGAGCAGTCTAGTGACAACAATGGGCAAAGGGGCCTAGAACCAAAGGCGCCTGTACACATGCAGAGTGGTGGCTCTGATGTACTGTAATTACAGTGCATCACAGCAGTCAATTAATCAAGTCTGCAGGAACATCTTAATTACCATATTCCAGCAGACTCCAGCATCAGGTGTATTAGTGTCTCCACACTGAAAAATGGCAGGAGGAGTACTTTAACTAGAGCATGTTCTATGAGCTTGAGTTAAAGTGCCCCTGCTGCCATTTTTAGTGGTGGGACACTGATAAACATGACGTTCTGGGCACTTTAATTAAAGCAGCTCTTGGAGCCACTCTAATTAAATTGCACCTCCCCACACCCTTCTTCAGTATATTTATAATTACCCAAAGTCTCCTACTTGCTGAAAAAGTACAATATCCTTGCTAGTATAGCTATTGCAAATAAAATAGGTGATACAACCTCACTTCTTTTTCGTGAATGTAGCTGTGTACATGACCATCTAGTGTTCAGTCTACACATGCATGCACTTATGCTCCTTTAGTTCAGGTGCAGGGACAGAAATTGCTCTACACAGGTAGAGACTGACATTTAGGCACACGAAAGGAAATGGAATTCTGCTGTCTTTGTGTGACATGGATAACTATTCAGGAGATCCTAGTTCCTACTTTCTACATTTAGCTTTATATGGCAATGCTTCATTAAGGTTTAACATTTTATATTCTATTAAATGGTAATTTTATGCTTCCAAACTTTCTAATATTTGATTATGTTTGGGGAGCGAGATTGGGATTGTTCAGCAATAAGGCAAATTTATTATACTTCCTTTTTAGTTTAGGCTGCAGTTAGAAGATTAATTTTGATTTGAAATTATTTTGCTAACTCCCTTTCTTTAGTAGTTATTCCCTCCATTTTGTTGACTATAAGATTTGGGATTATGGCATTTTATTAGATATGAACTGTAGGTAGGGTATTGAGCTATGTGGAACACACCATGTAAACAAATGTTGGCCACAGTTGGTCTATGTTTACTTTAATGTACACCAGGAGAGGCACATACAGCTGTTTGCCACTTCCAGGAGCTGCAAAAGCAGCCAGATGTAAATAATTTGGGATGAGGTGAGGGGCTGGCAGGATCAGAAAGAGCTGACAGGTGTGCAGAGGGAGCCAGCCAGTCCAGGGGAGGCTGATGCTGTGGGCAGGGGGAAGAGTGGCTGTTGGGTCTACAGAGGGGATGGCGGGTTGGAAGTCGGGTCAGGGTGCTAAAACTAGCTCAGTCAGTGTCAGGGGGCAGGAGAAGCATAGTCCTGGACTGGAGCAAGTGTCTTGGATTGTGCTATGAATGCATTCAGGCATTTGGGAGATTGGATTAACCCTTTTTCAATCTAAGCTAGTTCACCTCTTAAGGTGCTATGGATCAGATTAACCTTTTTGACCAAATTAACCTCTGTGGACACTTTCATGATTATTTTAGATTAGGTTGATCTAACTGTAATGCCTCTATGGACAGTCAGAAAATAAAGCTAAAAAATCTATACCTAGGATGCTCAATCTCCTGCTTTTTGGCCAAATGAGATCTGTGGAGTATTAGCATGCATGCCCAGGGTTCCCCATGGGTGGGGAAATTTGGTGGTGGGGATGCAGTGGCAGTTCATATGGCCACCACCCCATCAAGCCCCCAAGCTCTAAAGAGTATATTGGAGCCAGGCTGCACAACCCCACCTCCCCCCAGTATGGCCAGACTGGGGCTTGTCCAGGTCCCCCTCCCCACACACAGCCGGGGCA
>NW_005842086.1:1848512-1862638 GCF_000455745.1 Alligator sinensis | reverse complement strand
CTTCCCCCCATGGGCTTGATCCATGCCCCTTCCCCCCGCCCCCTTTCGGGCTCGGCTAGGACTGGGCCAAGCCCCCTTTCACTGCTTTCCTGGATCAAGGCTAGACTGCTTCTTAACATCTTCCACATGGTCAGATGGGACCACACCACTCCTACCCTGTGTTCTGGATTATGACCACCAGCCATGTCCAGCCCAAGGGTGCACCGGGCACTGCCCATCCAGTACACTGAACAAAAAGTTTGGGTACTACTGATCTACAGTGATTAGATGGCACTGGTGGTATAGTCAAGCTCTAACATAGAAATAAGAAAATCCCTGGTTGAACACTTTCCATAGCAATCAAATAGGTGGAGCCTAAGTGATAGTGATTGGGATACTAGGAGTTACAGAAAGTCTAATCATAAGAAGCTACAGATAAAAGTTTAATCATGAGAAGCAGTGCCTGAACATTAAGGTAACTTGAGTCAGAACCATCCTGAGATATGGTTTAGCTTGGAACATTAAGGAATAATCGTACGTACAACTGCATTGTTTTCTCTTTAATAAAGCTGTAGCCTTCTTTTACAAAATTGTATCTCATATTCAAACATGAAACTCTATTAGCTAATAACCATCTGTGAACTTTGAGGTTCCAGTATAAACTTATATAGAAGAGATTGATAGTGATAGTTTTGCCTTTATTGTTTCAAATTAAATAATTATAATCTGTGTAGCTAACATAAATCTGTATAATTCTAGTGGCATTTCAAAAAAAATCTGAGCAGAAGCTGTGATTGATGTTCCGTTTTCTGTCCTGTGTTCCTCGTACTCATGCAGTGAACATTCATAGAATGCTAGTAACCTGACAGAGATTGGCATCCTGCCATTTTTAAGAGCTTACAAAATGTACATTTTGTCTTTAAATAGCCTCACACTGTATTATAGTTTTACTGTGCTGTTTAGATTTATAGCAAATATATTTGGAAAAGAAAAAAAAAAAAGGCTGTGTTTGCAATGAAGAGATTTGCTTAAAGATCCAGGCAGCAATTTACTAATTTTCAAGGGAGATGCTCTAGAAATCAAATGAGTGAAGCCAGATAAAAAGGGTTTGCTTAAATCTTTGTGGAAAGGAGAAACATAGTCTGTGAAGCTCTTACTGAGAAAATAAATAGGAGAAACTTGAAATATTTAGATAATACCATAGTCAAAGATTACATTACTACACCATGACAGCTTTAGCAAGGTACTGCTGCTATTAATGCAAGACAGTTTTTTAGAATTGTCTTCATATTTATGAAAAGTAGATCTTGTCAAACAAACTCACTTTGCTGATAAATATAACTTCCATGGCTCTAACAAATGTAGAGTATTGTGAGGTGTTCAAAATGGTTCAAAGGGAATATCTTTTTCATGTAGAACATATATTAAAATGTGACACATCCTGCCAAAGGAAGCATTGAGTACCAGAAGTTAACCATATGAAAATGTATATCTATATGGATAACAAGATATCTAGAGTTACAAAAACAAATTACAAAATATTCTGAAATTAAACCTTCTGCTTCAAGACTTTGGTCAATTTCTAACCTCCATATTATCCTACATGTGCTTCCTGCAGAGTTTTTATTTATTTTTTTTTGAAGCATGTACTTCTAAACAACTGGTTAAGCAATCAAAAAGCAGCTCGTTACAGAGACTCTACATGTGCCTCTTGCTTAGAAATTAGTTTGGATTTTTTCTATTTTAAAAATATGAGATGGCAAGAAAAAAGGAAAAAGAAAACAAAACCTCACAGACATGTGATGAGCTCCAGAGACTGATGACACCTAGAATGATAGAGACAAGCCTTTACCACAGATAGGGGTGGAACTCTGTGGTGAAAGCCCCCCATTGGACATCCTTGTTGAACCTAATGAGATTCTTTTTGGCCGAATCCTCCACCTTGTCAAAGTAACTCTGAATCCTAGTTCTACCCTCCATCATATCTCCTACTCCCACCAGCTATGTGTCATCTGCAAAATTTTTGAGGGTGCACTCTATGCCATTTTCCAGGTAGCTGATGAACACACTGAACAAAACCAACCCCAGGACTGACCCCTGGGGCACTCCACTTGGTACCAGCTGCCAGCTAGACATTGAGCCATTGATTACTACTCCGGCCTGATGCTCCAGCCAGTTTTCTATCCACCTTACAGTCCATACACCCAGCCCATACTTCCTTAGCTTACCTGCAAGCATGTTGTGAGAGATCATATGAAAAGCCTTGCTAAATGCATCCAGGCATGCAAAGATGAAGTCAGGAAGGCCAAAGTGCAATTGGAATTGCAGCAAGCAAGGAATGCAAAGTGTAACAAAAAGTGTTTCTACAAGTATGCCAGTAGCAAGAGGAGGATCAGGGAAAGTCTGGCTCCCTTACTGAATAGGGGAGACAACCTTGTGACAGAGGATGCAGAAAAGCCTGACATGCTCAATGCCTTTTTGCCTCAGTCTTTCACAGGCAAGTTCAGCTCCCAGACTACTGCACTGGGCAGCACAGCTTGGGGAGGAGGTGAGCAGCCCTCAGTGATGAAAGAACAGGTTAAGAACTACTTAGAAAAGCTGGATGAAAAGTCCATGGTGCCAAATGAGATGCAACCGAGGATTGCTGAGGGAGCTGGCTGATGTGATTGTAGAGCCATTGGCCATCATCTTTGAAAACTCATGGAAATCAGGAGATGTCCCAGATGATTGGAAAATGGCAAACAGAGTGCCCACATTTAAGAAAGAGAAGAAGGAGTATCCAGGGAACTACAGGCCCCCAAATTTTTTTGCAAAGACAGCAAAACAAATGGTGACAGGGCTAGGGCACATGACTTATAAGGAAAGACTGAGGGAACTGGGTTTTTTTAGTCTTCAGAAGAGAAGACTGAGAGGGGATTTAATAGTAGCCTTCAATTACCTGAAGCGGGGCTCAAAAGAAGATGGAGCTAGACTTTTCTCAGTGGTGGCAGATGACAGAACAAGGAGCAATGGTCCCAAGTTTCAGCAAGTGAAGTAATATTTTACGAAGAATTTTCTCACTGGGAGGATAATAAAACACTGGATCAGGTTACCCAGAGAGGTGGTGGAAGCTCCATTCTTGGAGGTTTTCAAGACCTGGCTAGACAAATCTTTGGCTGGGATGATCTAGTAGGGTGTGGTCCTGCTTTAAGCAGTGGCTTGAACTAGATGACCTCCTGAAGTCCCTTCCAACCCTAACTTTCTATGATTCTATGGAGAACATACTTTATATTCTATGGGGAACATACTGAAGGAGGGATTGTTTTTTGTTTTTTTTAATTAAAACAAATATGCTTCTTCATTGAGACAAAACCAAGATATGCTGAATTAAAAAAAGAAAAAATAGGCCCATCGTAATCCCAGACTTGATTATATCCCTGTGTTTCAGGCACTGACTCAGGGCACAGAAAACTAAGGCTGCATGTAGGCACTAATTTCTATCAGAAGATATTTCTTGTGGGAGAAAAACAGCCTGGAATCTAGACTACAAACATTCCTCTAGCCCCCTCACTAGAGAGCTTCATGGGCTACCCCTACATTTAGGGGAGCCCATTAACTGACAGCTTGCCCTAGTGGTATAACAAACAAGAGTTGGCACCTAGGACAACCCAGAGGAAGTGTGGAAGAAGTTAGGGTTTGGTTTTGAGAACAGGGAGTGGGAAACATGTGGTTCAGACAGTAAGGGATAGCGGGCACATAGGTTCTGAGAGTGGGGCAGGATGTATGTGGAGGCAGAAGTTCCAAGAGTTGGGGGGCAGGATCTTGGGTTCCAAGAGTAGGGACAGGACTATGCCAGGACTACACCTATGCCAGGACTCCTGCACCATCCCAGCTGAGCTGCTGATGACATGCATGCTCTTCCTACCCTCGCTCTATTACTGTTAAAGAAGGAGCATTCAGGAATGGTTTAGGAGTTCCTGTCATGGCAATGCTGCTGGAATGTGGACTCTGTGGGGAGGTAAGAGCAATTCCAGCTCTCCTCCTAATTTGGTGTCCATGGCATTTGCCCCCCTTGCCCACCCCTACTAACTATTTCCCTGCCCTTTCACCTGCCTGGGAAGGGGAAAGGCTGTCATGTGACAGAGGCAGGAGGTAGGCAAAGGGAAGCAAACAAGGAGCAACCCAGTAGTGCTGCTCCCTGCCTGATTCCCCTTGCCTCCTGCCACTCAGCTGGGTGGCATGGCTGGCTTTACCGCTGTTGCAAAATGCCTCCACCTTGCCCCACACTGGGACTCCAGAATGACAAGCACCTTGGGAGCAGCTAATGGCTGCTCTGCTCCTCCCCCCAAATCTAAAGAATGAGGGAGCACATGCTCGCCATGCCTTCTCCAGACCAGAGACCCAAGTCTCAGAAAAGCATGGGAGCCTTTTATCCTCAGGAGTTGTTAAACTGGAAAAAAGCATGCAATCAGTCTCCTAAGATGCACTCCCCTGGTAATGATTTAACCCTGGCTGTTCCTGGGTCATTTTTCTCACAGAGTGGCCACTTTGACTTTGGAAAAAGCTAGAATGTCTGCAGACTTTGAATTGCCACCAGGATAACAGCTATTAGAAATTAGAAATACCATCTTTGCCAAAACTGATGCCCACTCCTTCAAAATTTTTCAATTAATCAATGAGTTCCTCATCAAAATTTGTCCTGTAAAAAGCTTAAACCAGGCATATTGAATCCCTTGTCATAGAACACTCTACACTATGTAGATACACATTTCAGAATGAGACAGCATTAAGTTTCTGCTCCAGGGGAGATAGTTAAACACCACGCTAGAACCCAGTGAACTCCCTGGCATGGCAACATCCACTTCATTGATTCACTGCCTATTTGATGTTTGATTTTCCTGTTAGCCCCATATAGCTTTCTGTTGATAGAGAAAGTAGATCAAGGGCAAAGGAAACCTGGAGAGTACATTGGGAAAGCTTAGCTTGTAGTTAGAGCATTTTGGTAGGATGTAGGTTCTGGATGATAGGGGTGTAGAACCTGGGCTTCTGGTTAGCTTAACCTCTAAGCTATTCAGTTAACATGTGGAAGAACTTTCTTCATAGGGTGAGCTGCCCACTACTTGCAGTGTCTCTGTGGATGTGTCTATACATGTATTTATGCATGCCTAAACTGAATGTGCCTTTGCTTAAGGCAATTTAGGCATGTGTCTACACGTGGACATGCTAATGTGCATCCAAGGTGCATTACATTTAGGCATGAATAAGTCACATTAGCACATGTGCAGACATGTGAATGTGCATTAACATGGTGTCCCATACCGTGTTAATGTGCATTAGCACATCTACATGTTTGCTAATGCAACATCTTTTTATGTTTAAATGTAATACCTGCTTTATGCAAACATTTTAAATTATTATTTTTAAGGTGCTTTCAGGATGTTCATGTGTAGACATGCACCTTTAATGTGCCTTAAATTGGGCTAATGAGCATTAAATGTGCACATGTAGACATTCCCTGTGAGTAAAATTTCAGGACATACACAGCACTACTCATATGACAACTCTATTCCCCCTGAGTGCCTATGCAACTGCAATTCATCCCACTGAGATTCCCAGATTCTGTACAGGTTACTCATATTATTTGTTCTTTGCACTTGGCTTAAAAGAAATTATTATTTAATGACCTTCGGTTACCAAATATTCCAGATCACTGCTGGACTGCTTTTTTATTCATTATATTCTACCAGGCTTTAACCACTATTTTTTTTTTCTGTTAAAAGGTTGGTCAGAAGTTATTCTATTTTTTTTAATTATGTTATTGTTTATATCCAAATCATTGACAAATACTATTGTAAAGGCCTAGAGCACTCTGTTTTTTTGGTCATTTGCAGAACAGATGAACAAAGGGAGGGGGAAGATATTTGAACTGTCCACAAATTAGAAATAGCAATATTTGTAATTCTTGTTCTCCCTTTCTCCATAAAAGGGGCAGCGAAGAAATGATACTGGCTAGAAGAGTTAGTGATGAAGGATCACTATCCTCCCTTATAAAGAGACATCCCATATTTTGTTGAATGCCTATAAACTTCAGGAGCCACAATTCTTCATGAACTGCTGCTGGATTAGTATAGCTCTATATCACTACCAAAAATGAGTCCCTTACAGGCTTAATCCATCTAGTGAAACTACGTTCTTGCCTCTTGTCACTTCATTTAATAGCACTGAGCTAATTTTTAAACTGTACCACCTAAGTTAAAAAAGAAAAAAAAATACCAGTGAGAACAACTTTAAAATATTTCTCTGTGCATCACTCAGATGGCTACTGAAATGAAAAATCAGCTCCATGGCGGATAAGCACCCTGGAGGTCATTCAGTTTGTCACAATGCATAAAGCCTTTTTAACAAAACTGCATTAACTCTCGCCCAGAAAAGGCTAAAGATGGATTTAAGATTTCATATGTATGTGAAACATAATGCATTCTCAAGATTAGATCAACAAAATGGTATGCCTTGAATGGTCCCACATGACATCATGTGAATTTTCTGCCTTCCAACATTGAAAAATTGCCTATGAATAGAACAGTTTTGCAGAAGTTCCAGTAAACATCATATAAAAAGGACAAGTAGAATATATATCTAAGAAACAAACTATAGATACAAAGTATGTAACAAATAACAAGCATGACAACTTATTAGCTACTGATGGTATACAAAGTCTGTCAATGGCTCTGAAGGAGGCTCTGAAGGAGGATATAGCTTGAGACAACACAGTCTGTTCCCCACCCTTACTTTTTTCTATAAAGGGAATTGTTCTCCAGGGGCATCTTCTGAAAGCATGTACAAAAGAAATGAGGTTAGTTTTATTAATTTACTTTCTTCACAACTGAATAGCCATAGCTTTATTCTCTCGTTCCCCTTGGCACTACTTTGTTCCTTTCTTTAATAACAGTAAATGTGAAAAATCAGGATTTGTTCTATTCAGCTTCATTTCACTTTGAGCGCTGTAGGGAGATGAGATTTGAAATTGTTCAATGTAATGTATAGGATTTCTGGTGAATTCACTTTACTGATGATGCAGTATCATTGCAGATGACTCACTTTGGGATGTATTGCTTTATTAGAGCATTAAGTCTTGAACTCCTGACTCCTTTTGAGTGGCACCCAGCAATTTTTAAGGACGAATTACTGAGATTTTTAACCAGTGTTCCTCTTTGAATAGCTCTGTTGTCAGTGCAAATAAAGCTTTCCAGCACAACTGAGATAAGTGATGAGGAAAAGAAAAGTAAAAGGCCTTTTTCTCCACTGACTTGTATCACATGTAGTCATTTGCACCTGCTCATAGGGGATGAAAACTGCTTCCACTGTAGTCAATGGACAGTTATGATCTGGCACCAGATTCCGTTGCTAACAGCCTGCTAATTTTGCAGTATATCTGTGCATGTAAATTTTTCAGTTTAGTAGAAGGTTCTTTAGTGTTTTTATAAACTGGTAAACAAGAAAACTAAAAATAACAACAACAACAAAGAAAGCTTGGGGGTCTAACAAAATATTTCACTTGAACTAAAACAGAGGCCAGAGGCCATATTCCAGCTATTTAGTGCCGAGGTGAACTTATGTGCCTAAATTGTGATCCTGTTCTACCCGTTTTAAATCTGGCAGTGCTTCTGCCTTTGTAAGATATCATCAGACAAAAAAGCAATGAAGAGGACCACCTCTCTTCCTTTAATATTAACATTTTTTTCAGGTACTCAAGCAGAATAAAATTGCATTTAAGCATCTAAGTCTAATTATGTACCTAATAGGCAGAATTTGGCCCAAAGGACATTTATACACTTGCTCTGGGAGTTGGGGAGGGAGGTGTTTTGATTTAGAACAGCACCAAGAGCTAATGGGTGCTAATTAAAGTGCCTGGAACATCTCATGTATAAGCGTCCCCATGCTGAAAAATGGTGGCAGGGCTGCTTTAACTAAAGGTCATCTATTAATCAAGTCTGGTCCAATGCACTGTAATTATAATGCATTGTATCAGCATTACTGCTTGTGTATAGGCACCCAAAATATTTCATTTGAATTTGGGGCACTTAGGGCCAAAGTGTGTTTCATTGAATTTAGGTGTATAAGTGTTATTCTATTCTACTCCGTTCCCTGAAAATCCCTAATAATCTATGAAAACATTTGCTTTTCTAATATATTATCACTTTACCATTATGACAGTCACAAAAGAGTAGAGAAGGAGAACTGCCTACATTTTGATTAACCAGTTGTTCAGAGACTTTAGTGGGTGGCACCATTGGCAATGTGTAGGGGGTGCACACAGGTGCACATGCACCCCCTGAGATTGGCACAGCACCCCCTGAGTGAAGCACCACCAATGCTGCTGGTGGTGCCTGTGGGCAGTCACTGATTGTCACCCCCCCCACAACTGCTGACACTGTCGGCGGCATTTGCAGGAATTCACTTACTGTAGGTTGGCACTCAGCACCCCCACCCCCTGCTGCTGACACCACTGCGGGTACCTGTGGGAGCTCTCCACTTGCTGCTGCCACACCCTCGCCACTGCCACCGCTGCCACCTCCTGTGGGTACTAACTGTGGCATGGGGGCATGCGTCATTCATGGGTGGCACTTAGACTACTCACCTGCCCAATAGGTAGAATAGTATTTGGTCTGTGAATATTTTTAAATATAGACAAAAGAATTTGGAAAACAGACAACTACATTTTCTAGGGAGGCTATGATATCATTCACAAAACAGAGATAGGAATCCCTTTCTTGACTAAGGAGTACCCCAGTCATTCTTTGCTGTACTGATTTAGAGTATGGGACTTACACATGTAACTTAGTGTTATAGATTCCATTACAGAAAATAGGTGACTAAAAATGAGTATTTTCATATCCCATTGTGGGTCTATTTCTCAGCAGAGAATCAGCTGCTTTCAATTTTCCTGGAAAAAAAAAAACCAGTATAAGACAAGTATATTAAAAACAGATGTTCCAGTTTTCTAGATTATACACTAAGGTCTTATCTTCTTTTCTTGTTCAAAGTATTAAACTATCAAACTATTTAATTATGGCACAGACAGGAAACACTTAAACCAAGAAAATCTGATAAATTGTTTCAATCTATACAAAGTAACAGCTGTCCTTAATTTAAAAAGAAAAAAAATAATGGAATAGATTATTTGACTATTCTATTATGTCATAAAATGATACTTTATATCACATAAAGGCATGAATTAATATGGTAAAATGTGTCATATTATGAACTGTTATGTCTGGCATATCCTGAACTAATGTTGAATTTTATTATAACAATTATAAATATATTTCATAGATTTCATAGACATCAGGGCTGGAAGGGACCTCGGAAGATCATCGAGTCCAGCCCCCCGCCCAAAGGGCAGGAAGTCAGCTGGGGTCATAGGATCCCAGCAAGATAAGCATCCAGTTTCATCTTGAAGGTGTTCAATGAAGGCGCTTGAACCACCTCCGGTGGCAGGCTGTTCAAGACCTTGGGGGCTCGGACAGTAAAGAAGTTCTTCCTTATGTCCAGCCTGAAACGATCTTGAAGTAGTTTGTGACCATTCGACCTCGTCATCCCTTGGGGCGCTCTGGTGAACAAACGTTCCCCCAGATGCTGGTGGTCACCCCTGATAAACTTGTAGGTGGCCATCAGATCACCCCTGAACCTGCGCTTTTTCAGGCTAAAGAGCCCCAGGGCTCTCAGCCTGTCATCGTAGGGTCTGCTTCCCTGACCTCTGATCATGCGCGTGGCTCTTCTCTGGACTCTCTCAAGCTTCTCCACATCCTTTTTGAATTGTGGAGCCCAAAACTGGACACAGTACTCCAGCTGCGGCCTCAATAAGGCCGAGTACAGGGGGAGAATGACGTCCCGGGATTTGCTTGAGAAGCATCTATGGATGCAAGGTGCACTCCCTGCTCCTCCATTGCAGAAATCTATTTTAATCCGTTTTTAAAAACACACTTATTCTCTAAAGCAATTGGCTCCAAAATGTGGTACCTCTACTTTTGCTATTTACACACTCTCCTTTTTCATCCCTAAAGCTATTTCTTTCGGATTTGGGGGTTCCCAGTTCCTGTCATCTTGCTTTAGTTCAATCTATTCTAGATGGAGCTTTACCTGACGATTGCCTAAAAACGAGGCGCTGAACGCCGCTGCTTAGCGGCGTTCCTGTCAGAGAGTGCATTTTGCACGGGTTCTGTGATTTGGATTGACATACCACTTGTTTCTGTATAAATATGAACTCGCCATTTTCTCAACCTCCTGAAACCCTCAATATTTTGGATCTTGGAAATGGCCCGTCTCCTTATATGGTACTGGAGCAGCCGCTAAAGTTAGAGAGAGAGTTTTGCTAAAAGCTCTTTCCATTCTGGTGTTAGAAAGGAAAAAGGAGAATTGGCAATTGGGAAATTCAAGTGCAACTGCTTTCTCCGCTTGGTTCAGTAGAGGCAGAGTTGCTTGCTGGCATTCAGAACTCACTCTCTATTCTCCAAATAGTTTTGAAAAATAACAGGGTTCAGAAGGATGCCAAGGTGGGCTAAGTGGAGAAACGTGAATGTAGTGGGTAGGGTGCGTGAGAAAGTCTGTTACTAGAAATGGATTTACCCTGATCTTGCAAGCTGCTCTGCAAGGGGGGATTCCTGCCCTGCAGGAAATCAATGGGGTCTGTGGGATGGAAGGGACAACCCAGCTTTTGGCATATTTTCCATACTCTATGGACCCCTGGATTTGCAGTTTAGTACATCTACACAAACAGCCATCTATCTTATTCTCATCCTTCTAGAACCACATGAAGGCTGTCACTCCAGCTCATATGTTATTCAGAGTTAATTCAGTGTCTGCAATTTTAGTCACTATATATGGATAACTATAGGAAGCTGAGTGGGGCTCACTCCGCTACATACTGTACAAATGTTGTCAGACACAGTCTATTATGTCCAAGTATTGTGTCCACATTTTGCAATAGTTTTAAAAAAAGCAGGCAGTAGTTTCCTATTCTTTTGGGCTCACAGCATGTTGTCTGCTGCAAATCTCTATTCACGTTCTTACAGGATAACACAGTGGTGTCACATTCATCATTAAATGAATTAACCGTTAACCCTATATTTACACTCCTGCTATAAACAGAAGCTTAATTTGCTGCACTGACAGTCGGTTGCGTGCCATTTGTATCTTTTCTGTGCTATTTGGTATTTATATAGCACTCAAAAGTCACTAAATGCTTTACATATTAAAAAATACAAGTCCCCATCTGGAAGGGTTTTCCACCTTATAGCTCAATTCTGTATATTCGTGTACTTCTCATAGGCGTTCTGGAAACAGAGGTCTTGCTGAATTAGTTCTTAGGCAGCATTACATATATAGATAATTCCTAATTATGCTATATAACACCAACACCAAGCCCCTCTTTTCAACCATCACAGAATGAAAAGGAGCATTCCTACTTCGGCAGATGACAAAACAAAGCAGAGCAAAACAAATACACATTTTCCAGGGCAGATTTCACAATTGCAGTATTCCAGCTGAGCAACAGCTGGTTGGAAGAACAAAGCTGAATTCTTTTAGGGTATTCATTCGTGACATTCCCAAAAAGGAAGCAAGACAGATGAGGGAGAGATACAGCTCTTTACAGTACCTTGGCTCATCTTCAAGTGGCACTCCACTCTGCATCGGAAAAGAATTGCACCTTGTGTGCAAGAACAAGTGCGATCTTCTTTAGTAATGCTAGGAACCCACCATGCTCAGAGCTGTATCGGAGAGAGAACCAGGATGCTCTGCGTTCAGGCCCAAAGATTTGCCTGTGTCAGCAGTGGGTCACGCTGGACTTTTCTATGGGGCTATTCAAACCTTCCTGGCTGTGGCCTAGCAAGCTGCTGAGGTCATGCAGGCCTGATCCACCTTTGCTGACAGGCAGAAAACACAGACCAATATTGGCTTGCAGGGACGTGTAGCTTTCCTTAACATAGAGAGCTACCCCCCCGCCCCTTTTCTCTACATGATCCCTCCTGTACAGGGTATACCCATCTATCCCCGTGGTCCAGTCATGGGTGGAGTCCCACCAGGTCTCTGTTATCCCTATGACATCATAATTGTTTGCACTGAGCATGAGGATGAACTCCTCCTGCTTATTCCCCAAGCTCCTGGCATTAGTGTACAGGCAGGCAAGTGCCCCCTGGGGGGCTCCTTCTTTGCACACAGATTTTACCAGGGCTGGGGCAGGGGTGGGCTCCCTGAAGCGCCATGATCCGCTGGCTTTGCAAGGATTGCTCAGCGGGCCAGCAGTGGCGGTAGTCCCCCCGTCCCCCAACGGGCTTAGTTTATTATAGTTATAATTGTAAAATAATGTAAAATGCAAATGTTACATTACAATTTAAAAACAATCTTTTTTCTCACAAATTATTTTTTTCATAATGAAAAACATGTTATTAGGTCAATAGAGAGAATTAGTCTATAGCCCATTTGTTAATGAATATCTTCAAATGAGACACACTTGAGTTATAGTCCCTGCTTCTACAAGTATGTAGTTATTTGCATCAAGTGAGAAAGCATCAGCAGAGTTGCCTATCCCAGGCTACTTTATAGTCCAGAAGGTAGGACTCTCACTTTGAACTTGGAAAACCCAAGTTCAGTTGCATACCCTAAACCAGTATAGCAAAGAACAAATTAAAAGAACGTCTGTCATGATATTCTATCTGCTAGGGTAGAAGTGACCACCTCAGTTCTGTGAATGACATCCAAGCCCCCTTGAGAATAAAGTCAATTATTTCCAAATTTCTCTTGCTCTAATTTAAAAATGTTAAAGTGCCAGATCCATTCTCATCTATTAGGCACAATTCTATTAGCCTCTTGATTCATAGGTGGAACATGATCTTATTCCTGCCATTGGAAGATTCCAGACTAGGTAATATAATCACAGAAAATAGCTGGGTAAATCAGAGCTAGTTCTGAACTACACTTTGGTCACTCACTAGGCCGAATAGTATTCTAAGTCCTTTTCTGTATCTGTTCCATTATATTTTCTCTTTGAAACTATTGAACCATTTCATTATAGCAAGAACAGCAGACACTTTGATTGAGAGAATAAAGTGTTTCAATCAATATTAAGTAGCAGCTGTCCTTAATGATTTTTAAAAAATATAATACCTAAAATAAAATAATGGAATATGTCAAGTATTATATTATGTTATAATATGATGTCATATCATAATGGCAAGTTAAAATAAAAAATATATATATTAAAGAAGAAAAATAAGTATAAATCAATTTTTTTTTTTGTAAATTAAACTCTGTAATTTTCAGAACGATAGAGGGTTCACTTAAAAAAAAAACCCACATAACACAGGGCTTCAGTTTTCAGTCTGTCAAAACCACCATATCTAATGTTATGGCTAGCATAAAATATATAGGTCTCAGAGAGCCCAAGCCAGGTTATCCTGACTGTAAACCAATATAGCATTTCATCTTCCCATTAGGAATATAGAGGTAATCATACCAGAATGATAGACAGAAAGACAGAAAGGAGACTCAGACAAGGAGTGTATGTATGCAGTTGGTGGTGTGATGTTAAGTTCAATTCAGTCTGACAAGAAAATGCTTTAATATCTGAAAAATATGTTTCTGCTGCAAGATAAAGGCCTCACAAAAAATAAACAACCTATAATTTTCTCCTAAAGAATTTACTGTCATTCACTCCATCTTTCTAACACAATGGGCTCAATGGTCCCCATGAGTGGGAACATGTGTTTCCTCAGGGACAAACAGCACCAGCACATGTTTGTGCTGCTTCTACTTGTCCCCAGGGAATGCCCCTGCATGCAGACTTTGGTTAGTGGGGTAGGGGAGGCGGGGGCCAGCACCTTGGCTGGCCCCATCAGCCTTGCCTGGAGTCCTGGGGGCCTCCTGGTGCTGGAGCATTGGCAATCCAGGCATGCAGAGCCTGGCCAGCAGTCAGAACATGGTTTTGGCTGCTGGCCAGGCTCCAGTTTCAGGCAGCACACACTGCCACCATGTGCACTGTCCCGCTTTTTTCTGGTGTGTTTTTTTTGACACTGGGAGATTTGAGGTTTTCAGTGCTGCAAATGGGTTTATGGCACTGCAAACCTCATGTGCATGCTTGTCTGGACATGTCTTTATTGTAAGGATAGGGA
>NW_005842086.1:1814219-1848502 GCF_000455745.1 Alligator sinensis | reverse complement strand
AGAAATAAATTAGACACGCAACTTGGATTAGTTATGGCTGTTGCTTGTACATCTGCACTATGGCTGGAAGGGGAATGCTTGTTACCTGACTGTGATGACTTGTTCTGCTTATGGTGAACCAGAAAAAAAATAATATACCAAACCAAAATAAAGCACCGATCCTTTTTGGAGAATTGAGGAAATATGCCCAAAGCTAAGAAAATCATGGTGCATGCTTCACCTTGAATGTTTTACAATTCTAACACAAAAATAAATCTGTTTTTTTAGCAAGACATCAATATATTTATCACTAATGCCCCTTTGGAGCGAGAGGTATATGCTACTCTTGTGAGTAGAGAGTGGAAATACCTAGAGTATTTTATAGTTTAAAACCTAGTTTGAAGTATATGGACTAGGCTTAGGACTGTGCTTATATAGATATATCCATATTTATTGAGAGAAAAAAAAAACCCAACCCTATTTTGTGCTCAAATTTGCATAACCAACCAGGAAGGAAATTTTTATTCTCAAAGAACTAGCCTTCTTCCATAATTTCTTGGCCCTGTTCCTTTCCTTTTTTTTTAAACCTATTCACCTTTAAAACGAAGGACAGCAGGGAGCAGTGCAAACAAGTGTTTATGGGACCCAGTTTAGGTCTAGACATCCCACTTTGAGTCACCTTAACCTAAACTGGGTGCAGCATGTGCAAATATTCACCACTGCTGGGAGCAGCACAGGCAGCCTGAGGGTGAGGGGCTGGTGGGATTGGCGGGTGCGGGGGTGGCAGATTCACCACGTGGCTGGCAGGTTAGAGGTGGGGATTGGTGGGTCTCCTTTCTTTCTTTTTTTCCTTAAGTAGAATAATACAGTGCCTAAGAATTAAGAAACATGGACAAAGTATGCTATTCAAATGCACGATCCTTGACTTGATCCTTCATCCTTTAATAGCTATGAATCCATTCAATTCCAAAGCTGCTAGTAAAAGTCCTAGTACTAAATCATTCCACAGGACCCTCAAAAGTTAACTGCCACCTTTATTCACAGCTGCATCTAGACAGTCATATCCATCTGAAATCCCTAACCTACAGTCTTAAATGTTCTACTGATCATTTTGCATAAAAAGTCTTTGACTTTTTTTATGACACATAAAAAATGTACTGCTAACTGAGATTTTTTTCAAGTATAATTTCATTCAACTGGAACAAGTAGAAATAGCAATTTTATATAGGATCATTTCATGAAATCTGTTGCAGCATTTAAATTATTATATTGTACTTTTCAGTATGTGTATTGAATTTATTAAAGTATAGTGATAGTTGTATAATGAAACTCTATTTACTTACTTAAAATTAACATTTTGTGATTAAGTGAATTAGTGCCCATTATTAAACTGTGTAATTTAAACATTTACCTAGAAATTAAAAGATAATTATGTCTTATAAAATGAAGTTTGCATAAGATGTCATATAGAAATCTCATTAAAACTCCAACCTCATAATAACGGGGTTTAGACAGAATTGCATAAATATTACATTCCACTTATCCACCTACCTATCTACTTATAACCTTAAGAGTTTTAGACTGCAGATCATCAATGAAGTATCTGGACTGTTTCCCTTAAAATCAACCAACTGGTCATAATGACTGATTTTTAAATATTACAAAACTAGTAGCTAATATTGAAATTTCACAATAAACACTTAGGCTTACTGTTGCACAAGTCACAAATCACATTCCATTTTTTGTACTAAATAGAGCTGGTCAGAATTTAGGAATTTGTGTTGGCATTTTGAAATTTGTTTTTCAAAATTGGCACGAAAAGAAAGGTAAAAAGAATTTTTTCTCCTGAAGAAACTGGCTAAACTGTTTTGAAGATGAAAGTATCTGCTTGCTCCTTGCTTCCAGAAAGTGAACTGTCTCTCTCAGTTGGTGGAGCAATTGGGAAAGATCCAGAATGAGGACAGTAAGTTACACACCACCATGCATGATCATTTGTTCTCTCCCAAAAAAACACATTTGCTACATTGATAAGTTTCTTGGTATGCCTCCATAAGTAGGACACCTCGGCATCATGTCAGACTATGCAAGTGTCTTAAAAGTAAAACAATTATTTTGCCAGACAAGGTTCCTTGGGTGAATTTGATATCTTTTATTAGACCAACCCAAATAGTTGGAGAATAGTTATTAAGCAAGCTTTCGGGTTCAAAAACCCTTTGTCAAGCTAAGGAAGTTTCAGCAGTTGGAACCCAAGGAACCTTGTCTTCCTATGCCCTTAGACAAACATGGCTAAAACCTACACCCCTGCAACAAACAATTATATTAGCATTTTTTACTAATATGCCTATCTTTCCTCTACCCCAATGTCAGCCAATTTTCAAGCAAATACCAGCTATAAGTTTATGAATGAAATATGCTCATTGAAATACGGGAAATATCATAGTGGCATCAAAACATGAGTTTAACATTTGCATAATTTATAGTCTCTCAGCTGACTTTGAAGATAACCTTAAAGTTAGAGGAAAATAGAAATAAAGACACTTAGACTTGCAAAGTATTTCTGTTGTAGTTGACAAAATGATCTTTCCCAATATCTTCCATGCTGTTTTCTGTAGAACAATGGTTTCTAAACTTTTGTCTCCTAACCACTGGTGGTTCATGAAGCCAGGATAACTGATTTGAAGATTATACCATGTCTACATACATTTATTAATTGTTGGAGGGAGGGAGTGTTGTTTTTGTTTTCAATGAAATGGTGATGATAAGGTTTAGTGGTTATTTGCCAGTAACCTTGAGAGCTGACAGTGGTTGATTGGCATGATTTATTAATCCAAAAAGGCCACTTTTAGATGAAGAAGACACAGAAAGGAACTGCTTCTATACGGCAACAAGTTTAAACGGGTATATACTCATTTATTTAAATAGAAATGTATACATTAACAACATAATTAAAATACAACAACATATTTTCTGTATGCTAGGTACATACGAACTTCTCAGGCAGAATTGCTGCAAATGTAGGCCCTGAGAATGTAATAAATTCAATGTAGATTGATCCTTGAATATACATGGGGTCCCAGCTCCATCTTCAGGACTCTGAAAAACAGGTAAGGGACTATTTAGAAAAGCTAGATGTATACAAGTCCATGGGGATGGATGCAATGCATCTGAGGGTGCTGAGGGAGTTGCCTGGGATGACTGCAGAGCAACTGGCCATTCTCTTTGAAAATGTATGGCAATCTGGGGAGGTCCTGGACAACTGGGAAAGGGCAAATAGGTCCTCAAACAATCTATTTCAAACATGTGGAGGAGAAGAAGGTGACTAGGGACAGTTGGCATGGATTCACCAAGGGCAAGTCATTCCTGACCAACTCGATTGTCTTCTAGGATGAAATAAGTGGCTCTGTGGATGCAGGGAAAGCAGTGGACTTTAGCAAAGCTTTTGATACCATCTCCCACAACGTTCTTGCAAGCAAGCTATGGAAGTATGGGTTTGGATGAATGGACTGTAAGGTGGGTATAAAGCTGGTGGATTGTCAGGCTTAATGGTTGTAGTAATCAATGGCTCAATGTCTAGCTGGCAGCCAGAATCAAGTGAAATGCTCCAGGATCAGTCCCTGGGCTGATTTTGTTCAACATATTCATTAATGATCTAGAAAATGGGATGAATTGTACCCTCAGCAAGTTCATAGATTATACCAAGCTGGGGAGGTATAATAGATATGCTGGAGGCCAGGGCTATGATTCAGAGTGACCTAGACAAATTGGAAGATTGAGCCAAAAGAAATCTCATGAGGTTCACTAAGGACAAGTGCAAAGTCCTGCACTGAGGACGGAAGAATCCCATGCACTGCTACAGGCCTGGGACCAACTGACTAAGCAGCAGCTTTGCAGAAAAGGACTGGGGTTTACAGTGGACAGTAAGATGGATATGAGTCAGCAGTGTGTCCTTGTTGCCAGGAAGACTAACAGCATACTGGGCTGCATTAGTAGGAGTGTTACCAGCAGATAGAGGGAAGTAGTTATTCTGGTTTATCCTGCACTAATGAGGTCACATCTGGAGTACTGTGTTCAGTTTTGGGCCCCCCAATATAGAAGGGATATGGACAAGTTGGGAAAAGTCCAGTGGAGGGCACCAAAAATGGTCACGGGTCAGGGTACATGACTTATGAGGAGAGGCTGTGGGACCATGCTTTATTTAGTCTGCAGAAGAGAAGACTGAGAGGGGATTTAATAGCAACCTTTAACTCTGTGAAGGGTGGTTCCAAAGCAGATGGAGCTAGACTATTCCCACCACTGACAAATGATAGAACAAGGAGCCATGGTCTCAAATTGCAGCAAGGGATGTTTAGTCTGGATATTAAGAAAAATGTTTTCATTAGGAGGGTAAGGAAGCACTTGAACAGGTGGCAGCTTGCAGCACCACGTAGGTGGCTGTGGCTTGGTGACGCTGCCTGCTTCTGTTCCATGAACATTCATGGGTACCCCCTTTAGGTGGCCAAGTGGTTCTTAATTCCTTGATGGAAATAGGGGTGGATTATGGGGTGATGGTGCATGCCATTGTCAGTAAGTATGCTGCTTTAGGAGTCAGGGACAGAACAGTCCAGGAGTGGCCATGGTAGGGCTGGAGGGTGGGAGGGGGAGGAGCTGGGGGGGTGGCGCAGATGACTATGCAGGTGGTCACAGCTTGGTAACAGTGCCTGCTGTCAGTGAACGAACACCAATGGGTCTGACTGTGGTGTGAGCTCATGCACTCATGACTGGCATGGCAGAACAAGGGGGAAAAAAATTATGATGCCTGGAGGCTACAGGCTGAGATTCCTATAAATGGCCAGGTGCCATTTGCTATGAAGGGCAAATGGAAGCACTTCAGGGCACCCCATTAGGCACCCAAATCATTTTTAATTCCTTGATGGAACCAGGGGAGGATTATGGGGTATCTACCCTATAGTGTTGTAGTTAGATTAATTCCTGTCAAGATGGCTGGGCTGCTGCACCTGGTGTCCAATAATGCACATTACACACAAATACCTAAAAATTGCAGGTATCCTATTTCTCTCCTATCTGCAAATCAAAGCAACATCTGGTGGACAAAGGGACTCACTATACAAAAATTGCAGCGGCATCTAATTGACTAAGGTGTTCACATTACACATCATTCAGTGAAATTCCATGTACATGTGACAGATCAATGGATGCATCATATTAATTTGTGTTGATGTGTAAAATTCATCAGGATTTGGTTTATTTTGAATGGCAAAAAAGTCATATAAATCAGAAAAAAACCCTGTATGTATAATGTGTGATGCAATTAAACCAGAGAACTTGACCAAGAAGCAGAAACTAGAGTCCCCTTCACCCAGAATAGGTTTCAATACATCTTCTTCCTAGGAAACTGATCTAATCATCAACCCATAGGGTCAACATTTTCCAAAGGCTTTACAGCCTTCCTTTAGATAGTGGCTTACTACACCTTACATTTAATTTTTATTGGACAGAAGGTTCTAGGACATTTTTAGTCCTATCAGGAGGACTGCCGCAGGCTATAACCCAAGGCTTCCTGCCTTCAAGGGTAGTGTCCATCTTGCTGATTCACTTTTCCTTTGGCTTGTTCATTATCTAGCCTCCCATATCTTCCCTTCTTGAGCACCCATTGTACCAGCTTTAATCAGAGTGGCAAAAAGTCATCTGGGCAGCGTCTAGCCGATGGTGTTGTAGCTAGAACACTTTTCTGAGGTGTAGAGATGTAGATTCAAAACCCTGATGGGTTAGGCGGGGTCTAAAACCTGGATCTACTGTTCCTTGGGCAAATGTACAAACACTGGCTATTGGGGTAAAGATAGGATAGCCTCCTGCTTCCTGCTTTTTAATTTTACCTGTGGCAGTTACACTACACTCTGTGATGTTTAGAAACCCTAGAATTAGTCCTGTTCCAGCACAGAAATCTCTCCCATCCTTTTCCAACCATGCTCTTTCATGTGATCTTTTATTAATTGGTCGAGCACATGAACCTTGGGAGGATTTAAGGGTGGAATTTGGCTGTCCTTATGGCTTAGCACAATAGCTTCTAGTTAGCTTCCTGTGACAATGTTCTGGGCTTCCAGAAGTTTTGTGTATGTGAAGACTGCTCCATAAGCATTATTTGATGGAGCTGTGAAGGTACCATGTCAGTGCATCAAATGTCTGCAGGCACATAGCTATCCAATCCTTGTACATGTCAAAATCACAAGTAAGTCGATAGCACTGCTACCACTAGAGCACAATAAGATGTGCTCAGCTCAGAGGACAGACACACTAGGGCAACCTTTTGCATCTGTCATACTAATCTGAGGAAGCCAAAAGCTTTGGACTGTTAGTAGAGTTGGCCTAATGTCTGGAAAAAAACCTGTCAGCTGCTATGCTTTTTGGAAGGATCCAAAAGTGTGTTTCAAGGAACTACTGCTGATCAATAAACACTTTTTGTTTTTCACTTGGAAAAGTGACCCTTTATCTGTTCCCTCCACCTGCCTGTCCTGGCAACTTCTGAAAAATGGTGCTGGAATGCTATACATGGATCTTAGTGTGTGACCTATTCCCTCAACAGCCCAAATAGACAAGTTTTCCCCTGTACCTACCAATCTGTAAAATGTGATAGCTCATGGAGTCTTTATGCCAAGGCAACATTGATGCTGTCTGTAGCAAGGGACTACATGTAGACAAACTTCTGTTGTGTCTCTTTATCAGGCTGTCTGCATACTTGCTGAGACAGGCATGACTAGCCCAGGGAATGGGGTGGTGGGGGGAAGGTGGGATTTGGCATTTGATTTTCCCATTCGGAACCAAGGAGAACTGTAAATATATATAATGGGTAAGGCAGAAAAAAGACTAGAGTCAGGGAGAGTAGAGATCTCAAGACTGCTGTTCCTAGCTGTAGTCGCTTCTGCCAGTTTATGTTTGCTGTCACTCACTTCCTGTTCTGCAAGGCACTTACTACTTTTCCAGCAAAAGATCCTGAAAGTGTTGCACTAATCCAAGTGGAAGGGCAGCCCCAAGTTATTTCCCCATGAAATGAAATTCTGCTTTGCCATTCTCCTGAATGCATGGAAACACCAGCCTCTTGAACACCTCTAAGGTACTGACCCATATATGCTTGTCAGCTGTGAGATACAGAGCTTCTTTGATGTTGTCTGGAATGAGGTTGAGGGTCACCTCTAGGAGAATGTTTTCTGGCTGAAGTCCCTGTATGCACTGAGATTGTGGACAGAGAAAAAGTGGGCCATGCTACAGTGTGGCTAGTAGAGCTGCTGCTCTGCAATTGTCACAGAAATCACTCGTGCCCGCTGTGAACTCAGTCAGGTCTTTCAGTTTTAAATCTGTTTTGCACTGGGGCTGGATATGCAGTGCTACACAGCAATCGGTTACTCTGAGGTGGTGCTGTAAATGGGGTGGGGGGGGGCTGCATTCTGCCCTGGAGGCTGGGAGCTTCCACCCTTGATCAGCTGATGGCCTCTGCCTACACCAGTAATATGACTGAAGTGGGAAAATCCTCAAACAATTGCAACCCGTACTAGAAAGAGACCCTATTCTTAAAAAGATCTTCCCAGAGCCACCCATCCTAGCCTTCAAACAAGCACCAAACCTCGCTAAACTCATCACCAGAAGCAAGCTTCCTCAAGCCAAGAACACATCAAATGGATCCAGACCATGCCATGACAAGAAATGCAAAACTTGCCAACACATCTCCACCACCCCCACAATTACTACACCCTACAACAGAGCCATCAGCATTCCTGGATCTTACAGCTGCACCTCCAGAAATGTAATATATCTCATCCAATGCACCAAATGCTCTGATGGAAAATATGTAGGAGAGACCAAACAACAACTGCGCAACAGAATGAATGCACACTGGAAATCTATTGTGACAGCCAGAACCAGAGGAATTAACAAGCGATAATATATGCTTCTTGGAGGCATTTTGGTATTTTGCCTAAACAGGTAATATTAGTGAATACAAATGTAATATATCTCATCCAATGCACCAAATGCTCTGATGGAAAATATGTAGGAGAGACCAAACAACAACTGCGCAACAGAATGAATGCACACTGGAAATCTATTGTGACAGCCAGAACCAGAGGAATTAACAAGCGATAATATATGCTTCTTGGAGGCATTTTGGTATTTTGCCTAAACAGGTAATATTAGTGAATACTAGCTTATAAGTTTGTAAACTGCAAATGTAACTTGTCTATCATAAGTTTAACCAAAATGATAAATTAACTGTTCATGGAACTGACTAGGCCCCATAGGCAAAGCTGTAGCTGTGAGATTAGCTGGCCTAACGGTTTTTTGCTCAGGGTTCAGCCTTAGTGATAAAAACTGGATCTAACTGCTTGGCACACCCAACACATTCTAGGAAAGCATATCCCAAGAAAGCATATTCAAATGAAGCCTAAAAGGGGTTGGGATTTTGGTGGAGCGATGTCAATTTCAAACCTAAAGGTGCTGCATCATAATTTGCTTATTGGATAAACCTGAGTCTGGGTAGTAACCTTTTATGATAATTTTAACACCTTTCAATCCCATAGGGTAACAGCTATAGGGCAACATTGTGAGTGGCCCCGAGGCCAACAGATTAACATAAAACTAGGTATAAAAAACACATGCATCAGGTAACCAGCAGGAAGGAGGGAACAGAATGGTCATTTCTGTTCCACACCTGGACCCCAGACTCCCAGTGTGAGTGAGGATCGGATCCTGATCAAGGGACCTTCCCCGGTAATCCCTCTGACAGCGTCGATCATCAGGGACGCCTGACTTCGCTGGAATCACTTGGCGCGCACCTGGCATTGAGGGACTATCGATAAGTTGCCAACCCATGTCTGTCTATTTGTTGTTTTGAAAAGCCCAGTGTGGCTAATACCCTCGCAGTGCCCAGTTGGCCTGTGACAGATTGAGCTATCTATCTGTTATTATTATCTGTTGTTATTATTTACTATTAGCTCTTTTATACCGCCTTATCTGCTTATCGCATTTATCTTTCTGTTAACTGTTGTGTGTGTGTAAGCTATAATAAATTTACCTTTATTCCACTCCCAACTTTGCCTCCTCAATCTGAAACTGAATCAAACAGCCCAGCTGGCCTGTGATAAAATTGATACACTCATAGTGCCCAACTGACCTGTGACAATCTATCAAAGACAGAAATACCCAATTACCTGTGGGGGCACATTTCTCACAAGAAAATCACTCCCTCTCCAATCTCTCAGTCCTGATCCTCAAAGGAAACTTACAAAACACTTCGCAGAGATGATCCTATTACTCCACTTCATCAACCTCCTGGATTCTAAAAATCATGGACTAAATATAGACATTGGATTTGGACACATTATAACCTGCCTGACATTTGACTCCCCAGGTATCTCTCTACTTTCATCCCCCTTCTCTCTCCCCCCACCCCCCAGCCTGTCTCTCACCCATTGACTCCTCAATCTACATTTTCATTGACTACCTGTCTTGTATGCAGACCAGCCCAGCCTCTGGCTTCTTTACTTTTCATTCCATCCAGGAAGAGCACACACCAACTGCTGAAACTTCCTTAGCCTGACGAAGGGTTTTTGAACCTGAAAGCTTCCTTAATAATTGTTTTCCAACTATTTAAGTTGGTCTAATAAAAGATATCAGATTCACCCAAAGAATCTTGTAATCCAAGAGAAAGAAACTTCAGAAGATCAGGTAAACTCACCATTTATTAGAAAACACATGTAATATGATGCAATGGGGATCTGACCCCTGATTCCACAGTCATGCCTCCTGCCATGCAAATATAGTGTGGCAGGAAGCATGATTGTTGGGACCATGCATCAGATCCCATGGTGTCTTTAGTTGAATGTCTGCCAGAGGCCTTACTCACCAACAGACATCAGTGCCTCCAGGGTTAGGTGTCTAAGGAAATGTTTTGAAGATCTGTTACAGATTTTGTTTGTAAAGGGGGATGTTAGGCACTTAAATCCCACTGAAGTCCTTTTGGGAATCTAATTCTCATTCTCAACAGATGTGAATAAATTCTCAAGAAATAAGATAGTAAACAATATATTGTTGTGACAGGAAAATAGCTGGTTTCTTTCTTTCCTCTCTTAACTTCTGGGTTTATTATACAGGTCTAGATCTAAAAAATACAACTGAAAACCAGCCATTAACAAATCGGGGTATGACATTCATAGCTTCTGTGGTATACAAGCCATTCTACTTAACCTTGAAGTGGGAAGCCAAGAGAGAGAAACTTCAGAAGATCAGGTAAACTAACCATGTATTAGAAAACACAATTATATATTTAAGAAGTTAAACAAAAAAAATTAGGCTACAGAGTCCATTAAGTAATCTACCTCACCAAATATATATATATCACCACTTGACCTAGCTTAATACCAATGACTTTAATGAGCAATTTTTTTACTATAAAATTGCAAAGTTTTGCTTTCACAGAAGCTGCTATCAGGTGCCTCTTTAATATGGACTTCAGACTTCTAATTGTACACCTGTTTTAAGGTAACTGAAATTGGATAAACAGAAGAAGAGGCACAGGTATGTCTAGAGGGTACATATTTGGTGACATCCTTGTCCCATTTTTTACTATTAATGTCACTGCTACATGCTCTGTGTGATTTAGTCTGAGCTATTTTCTCCCAACTTGGAAAAGGTAGGAATGGGTAAAATGTAATTTAACTTTTACCTAACCTACGCTAAGAGAACTAGCATTGTGCTGTATTGCCTATTCAGAACCTAGGGAAGTTTCCAGTATTGTCTCAAACATACCACCTATAGGATGTACAAATATCTGTATGCAACTACTGATAAGCAGGAGTTCCTGCTTTTGTCTGATCAACCCCCCCCCAATTTTTGGATTAAAAAAGTACCCCCAAATCCACAGTTTCCCATGATTAAAATGAAACACCGCTGCATATCTACTTATATATTTGTGGGTGTTTCATTTTAATCATGGGAAACTGTGGATTTGGGGGTACTTTTTTAATCCCAAAACTGGGGATTTGTTTTTTTATTAGAGAAAACCATGATCCCTGCTGATACGTTGTCAATAAAATAAAACAATTGGTTCTGGGGTTGTGGTGTACTGGCTGGTTGGCGGGGGGAAATTTCAAAAAAGCATTACTTTCTGTTAGTGGGCTGACATAATCTCTTTCACGCTCCTTTCTTTTCCCTTCTCACTTTTTTGTTTGTTTGTTTGTTTGTTTTTATGAAATACCTGAGAAGAGAATTGTTGCTGAGCATAATAAATTCCTACAGCCTTTCCTAAGTTTTAATGTCCATGAAAATACAATCAACAAAAAAGGTATGAGGTTAACAATACACACATGGTATTTCAGTATTTATATGATCCAGCTTTGCTTGTATTAGACCTTTACTCTTGGATCTTCTTTTAGCACACCCACATGTTCAAAATATATTTCTTTTGAACATATGCCTTCCTTCTCTTCCAAGAAAATTTTCAAAATCGTGTTTCATATTCTTGAAGGGAAACTCCCATTTTGTGTAATTTCTAAAACTCTTTTCAGCATTTACAGGAGTATGCAACTAACTGCAGTGGGGAAAATACTGTTTAATCTACTTCAGAAAATCAAAGAAATTGGGAACCTTATCATTCATAGAAAGATATTATCTTTTTATACGATGCTTGGAGGAGAAGGGAGGCATATATGTTCAAAAGTAACCTGTTTCAGATTTGTAGGAGTGTTAAATGAAGATCTGGGTGTAATCAGTGTTGTGGAAACTTTAAGAGGAGGTGTGCAGTAGGAGAGCATGTTCAAAAGTGTTTAACGCAAAAGACAGGTCAAAGAGAATGAAGGAATAAAAGGAACTATTAAATATGTCGCCCCAAAATACCAAAAAATAAATCTGGTAAACTCACAGCAAGTTATGAAAAATAAAAGCAGGAAATAAAGGAAGCTGAAGAAACTTAGTGGTAACAAAGTTAGTTGATTAATAAACATTTCTAATAATTTAAGTGAGGAGAATTCAAAGCCTATTTAAATTCAGTATCTTAGGTAAAATAGTTAATTAACTTTAAAGGGAAGGAAAGAATAGTAGAAGGAAAAGGGAAGTAGGGAACAATAAGCCACAGCAGGTGCTATCCAGAACAGGTATTATGGAATGCAGTCAGGATATTCTTTTTTACATGGGCCCAAACATTGAGTTTTATAGAAATGTATTTAGTGCCGAAGATTGAAATGAGGAAATGAAAGGAAAGAGAAGGGAGAGAGAAAATAAGGTGCTGTGGGAAAGGGGGAGACGAGTTAATGGCAGCAGCTGAATTAATAATGATTAGTATCAAGCTTTTTATACCAAGTGATCCAATTTTTTCCATCTTTCCTTGTGGCCATACATAACTGAATATTTTTCTCTTTGTTTGAAAGAATATATTAGAAGCTGGAAAGCTACAGTTGATTTAAAGGGTGTGTGGTTCTTTTCCTTTTGTCGAGGATGTATTTTTTCTTCCTTTTTTTTCCTTATACAGGGTGCTAGCCAACATAGGTCTCCCTTATTTTGTGCCAGTCTCATCAATGATGTGATTATATGCCATCAAAACAGCTCCAGAGCAAGGTAAACTTGCCAGCACAAAGAGCACAAATTATGTACTGTAGTTCTACAGTGGTTGGGCACAAATGTAATAGGCTCATACATAAATTATATCTATTGTTTGCTTGCTTTTCACATTCTTGGCCACAGAATAATGGATTTAACAACAAATATTGAATACCAAGAGACTACTGTATAGGGGATTATGACAAATTTAAGGAAGGAAAAATAGTCTCTATGCCACTATGACCCCCCTTTTCCTCATGTAAACGTGATCCGAATAACTTTTTAAACATTGATTCCTCCTGCTTCCTCAAATATACTAAAAGGAATAGAGATTTTATGATAACCATGGCTATGAAGTAACTCAGTACCCTGACTGTTCTTAACTACCAAACATTAATGATCTTATACTATAGCCTTCTATTAACACTAATGTACCATGCCTAGCAATCTTGGATATCAGTTTTGAGCATGCTCTATCAGGGATTTCCTTAGCTATTGTTAAATGGTTAAATGATCCCTTCCTACCAAAAGACACAAACACCCAGACACACTCCTGTGGGTTAAATATAATTATACACCAAGAAAGCTATGACCTTCTAGTCTAGTGGTTGGTATATTCATTGGGCAAAGAGAAGCCTTGGTGTTTTTTTCCTAAGTCTTATTTCTGTTTTTATTTCCCCCAATTACCTTTTCTTGCACAGTATATAAAAAAACCCCTTAAAATATGATGGTTTACCATTAGATGTGCTGAAGATGAATTCTCTCTCTGGCAACCAGTCATCGGCTGCTGTGCCAGCAGGAAGTTGGCCACAGCCCAAACATACTGAACCATCTAAATATGAGTCTGGAAAATAGAGAAAGAGGTGCATGTATAGACCACCCTAAACCTAGCACTTTACTTTGCCTCTGGTCCCTGCTTTTTTTCCTTGTTCCTGTGCTCCTGGTATCTGTGTACAACTTCTGACCCTTGGTTGATCCTAATAATGACTTTCAGCTCCTGAGTCCTAGATTATTGCTGAGTCTTTCTCCTGACTGAGATGTGCTGAGGTTCTGGATGTACTTTTCCCTGCACCTTTTACTTTATTCATATTCCATCCAAAACCCCACCAAGTTCAAGGACTTTCTGGTCAACCTCCCTCTGGCTCTGGGCAATCTTACCATCTACCGGATCAGCAGAGATCCTGGTTTTCTGCAATAAAAATAAAATCCTCACTTTTCAGATGTAAAAAGTAACCCCAAATCCACATTTTTATGTGATTAAAATGAAACACCATTAACACAGAGACCTATATATAGTGGTGTTTCATTTAAATCATGGAAAAATGTAGATTTTGGGTTACTTTTTTCAATCAAAAAATTGGGGATTTTTTTTTTTTTTTAATCAGAGAAAACCAGGATTCCTGCAGATTAGAAAGGAGGCTTTGGCTGGGAGGAACCCAGGTGACCATGGGTCTATTTTCCTTTCACTCCTCTGTACATGTCTCCAGGCAGAGTTTCACTGGGCAGCATCCACAGGTTTTTTACATGCATTTGAAGAGCTGTAAATGCCATTGTTTTCTGTTTTCTGTCCCCACCATATTAACCTTTGACCCATACACCCCTTCCTGTTTTTTTAATGTATTATAGCCAGTATTCAGTTGTGACAGAATTACTGGTCTCCCTGAAACAATTGAAGGTGGGCTTGTAGTTCCCTGGTGGACTTAGGCCCACCATTTGAGTATAACAAATAGGCCTGACCCAGATCTGTTTTTCAGCTCCTGATATTTATTGATAAATGGTTTTCTGATTTTGAACTCCTGAACCCAACTTGACTTGTTTTTTTTTTATTTTCTCTCTCTGACTGTGGTGCATTCCTAACCCTGACTTTGTTTTGACAAGGGCTTAGGCATCCTGTTCATGGGTGTATGCTGTAGCCAAGAACAAACTACTAGACCTGACTGCCACTGATATAAGAGAATAAAAGTGGTGGAAAAAAGGTTGGGACAATAAAGGAGTGAGAAAGACAGGACCATTTATTAAATAAAGCATTAGTCTGAAATTCTATCTTCTGCTACACAATTCTGTGATTTGGGGCTACTTGGTTAGACATGCTTTTTTAAAGATGCTATTATTCTCAGTGTGGCAAAGCCAAAAGCCCATATTCTCAATAATACCTAACACTCAATGATGCATGTTGTAGCACTTAATTCCTTTCAATTTGGATCCTTTCAGCCCAGGTTACATGCTCAACCACCCCATACGTGGGAGTGTAAGTCAGGAAGGAATGGATCCTCAAAAGCCAGCTAGATGCATGCCAGCTGAATTAACTAAGAGTGAGGTTCATGGGTCTGAGAAACATAAGACTCTGTAAACCACCTCTGAAGTACTGCTGAGAAATAAGCTTTAGCCACATGCATCCAACATGTGCTTACCCAAGCCTGAATACTAGACAGAATGGCAGGCACTCAGTCTCCCAAGGTGCTCAAACTCACTTTTCAGCTGGTTGTGCTGCTTAATTTGAGGGCTTGGGTGCAGGTGAATGGCATCAATAGACTGGGGCTTAATAGTCAGCAGTGTGCCTGGCCTCTGTCTGCAGGAAGCATAAGCACACCCCATATGATTGACTTTTTAGAGTTAAATGTCTCCTATGATTTAGGATTGTGAGCTGTTATCACTGTCCCAGAATTAAGTACTACAGCCGCCTCTCCAAGCAAGAGCTAGCTTTCCATTCCCATATGGATAGTTGCCTAGTTTTTAAAGTGTTCACCTGCAGGGAGGGGGAGGTGGAAGGGTTTAAATCCTTCCTCTGCCTGCTTCTGGGTTGGCACCTGCTCTCATCATAATTCACATCCCAAGTGAGTTCCCTAACCACTAGTCCATACAGTCAGTTTCTTTTTCAGGCTCAGTGAATGTTAAAAATATTTATACAAGATGGGACAGTTCCAAAACAGAAAGACAGAGGAAAAACCCAAGATTGAATAAAGAGTGGCCTTGTGATAATAGCACTCAACTGGGATGTAAGAGATTAAAAAGCAGGCATTTTAAATCTCCATATCAGCATGGTGAATTCTCTAACCACTAGGATAGTTGTGGGTTGCATGGGGCACACACTAACTGGAATGACTTTGCATGATCCTAAGCGATTGGGACACCTGTCAAGATACCAGAAGAAATGTTCTTCCTGAGCCTTTACCTTGAGCTAGGACTGCGAGCTATGTGCCACTGATGGAACAGGACAGGTATTTAGGGACAGAAGAAGTTGCATGGCAACAGAGTGTTGTCTTTAAGGATTCTGGGGATACCTAAACAATGAAACAAAGAACTTAGGGTTTTTGTTGGGGGGTAGGTTTGGTTTGGGTTTTTTGGGGGGCCATTTGTTTTCTTGAAGACCTGGACCTTAGACTAAGCAGGACAATTCCTTAATGGTTTAAATTTGGGGGCATCCCTTTAAAAAATGGGCTTAATCATTACCCTAGCAAAGGTGCCAGTGGTGTACCAGCACTAGGCACCTCACATCACCCTGGATGCAGACTTGTTGGTGCAGAGGCAATAAAAAGTGGCTACTGCTGGCAATCAGGTACTTGCAATTGCAGCAGAAACTGGAAGTCCTTGTTGCCTTTGTGTACCAGCACCCTGATGCATCCCTATGCTGCTAGGGAAAACAGTACTGTACATCTCACAGGAAAGAATAGGAGGTGCACAAAAAGAACTGCAATGGCATCTATAATATTATCTTGGATGGCTAAAGAGATTCCAAACACCTCTCCTTCCTGTCCAGCCAATCACAAATCTTACAACTATACAGTTTGCTAAATATCATTGTTATGAAGAGAGCTAAGCAGCAAGAAAAAAAGAATATTGTTTCTTTCAGCTACTGTCTGCATCTTAAAATAACTTATACATTGTTAAAGTTATCTTACTCCAGCTATGACTATCATATAGTTATCAGTTTACTTCCAATAGTGGCAACTGTTTTGCTCCCTCTTCTTCCTAATTACACCTGATTACATTATTAGAGAAAATAATGTGTTCCATTCTTTCTGCCATACACTGGTTTCCTTGTTAACCTCCACAGCTGCTGCAGTAAGTGAGGTATTTTACACTGCTGCTTCCTTTAACTTTGACTTTCAGGTAAGTAAGTCCCTGAGGTCACAAGTTAGAAGTATTGGAACATTTATTTCTGGGGAAGAGAAGAGAAATTAAATGGAGTTTGCCAATCAGGAGACTTAGTTTATATTGCTGTGCAAGTCCCTAATGATCAGCTACAATTTTGACCATTCCAATTTGTAAATTGCTGTGCCGTGTTCAATAAGTTTAGTTTATTTCAGGAGAAAAATTGAGGAAAATGTGCCTACCAAGAGATTTCCTCTCTGTTGCACTATGAGTAGGGGAGTTGTTGCTATCTATTTGACAACTGTTCATTTAAAACTGAGTATAATTTACAAATAGACAGTGGTATGTAAAAAAATATTACTAGGGTCACATTTTAGAGGATGAAATACAAGTATCAGAAAGTGTGCACATGACAAAATTTGCTTGCTACTTCTCACTCTCTCTCTTTCTTTTTCAAACATATTTAATTCATACTTTTAGAGACACAACCTCTCTTTATTGTAAGAGAAAATGGTAAAACTGAAGTTGGTTTTGGAACCATCTGCCAGTTTTCTTTCAGAAATCTACCTTGTTTCCTGGAGGCTGACAGGAAACCAAAAGCCAGAGATCCCTGACTCCTAAGATTTTTGGCTCCTCAACTTGCAGAGTGGTTTGATAGGAAACTTAAATTTTAGAAACTCTAAGAACTATGGCTCGAGGCTTGGGTCAGTTGGAGCAACTGGAAATCTAAATACCTGACTTCCCAGGAGCTCACAAGGTAGGTTCTCCAGAAAATATGAACCTAGAAATCTGAGGAACCACACTTCCCAAGTTTGCAGTCCCTTGACAAACCAAGTTGTCAGGACTTCTAATATCCAGAGCTTCAGCACATCCCATGACAGCAATGTCTCATATTTGAGGACTTGGAGCCTCCTTTGTGTGTGGCCCCAGAGCCAAGTATCTACCATGTGGATTGCCCCAGAGCCATGGCTTTATTTCATTTCATTTCAGACACTGACTGTCAAAACCCTCAATAAAAACAAACCCTTTGTATACATAGCCCAAGCTATAACATATATTATATTCAGATTTATGTAATTGAACTAGTATGGTATTCACATCACAGAGGTATATGAGCAATGTGCAGTCCAAATATATGTTTAGAAATGTATTAATTTGACTTTTATAAATATAGGACAAATATAAACTAAGTAATTGTTAGGGTAAATTATTTGCATCATCATAGTAGATGGTCCTAATATTACCAGATGCTTAATGACCTTACAGCACCTGTGAAACCAAATTAAATCAGTAGGACTGCCATCTAGGAGAAGCTTACAGGATCAGGGCTTTGGATTTTATGAGCCTGATCCAAAGAACGTTGAAATCAATTAAAAGAGCTTTCAATCAGGTCCTAATATGTGGCCACACATTATTTCAAGTGCATGAACAGGAATAGGAAAAGCTCACATCCATTTTTCTTTTTCTTTTTCAATTTGGTAAGTGGCAGTAGAAAATGCAGTCTTTTCCATAATTTTATTTGCCTATTTAAAAAATAGACTTTAAAAAAATGCTCACCTAGGATATAGTTGAATGATTGGTGGTAAATCAATGAGAATTAGCAGACTAAACAAACAATGGATTTTCTACAAGGTGACTTGCATAGTAAAGTGATCTATTCAGAATGACCCAGGATATGGTAAAGTCTCAGGAAGAACAAGGTTTCAAAATAATGTTTTCCTTAAGTAAACGCAAATTTTAGGATTTTTTTTCCCTCATGAATTGATTTTAAAATATGGTGTCCTTCCCCCCGTTCCCCCCACAACTATGCAATTTTAAAATGGAAAGTTTTTCCATAGTTAACATAACAATGAAGAATATCTAGATAAGACAAAGATAAAATCAGCACTGGTCTGCAATAGTTTAGATGGGGATAGTCCTGCTGCCAAAACGACCTCCTGAGGTCCCTTCCTGACATACAATTCTATAGATTATGCTACAAATTACTTTAACAAAGTATTATTTCTTTAAAATACTAAAGAATATTGTACCTATAAACTATCATCCAAAAACAAAAACATTAGTATAGCCATTTAGAATGAATGCAAAGTTTTTAAAAACTTCTTTCATTTCTTGATAAAACTGTTACATTGGAAGTCCTTGACAGTTTGGGGAGGGGACAGGAGAAGTTACCCACTTCCAATTCCTTAATTTGATCATTTCCTAAATTTGATCTTTCTGCCCCAAACATGAATTCCATTTCTAGGTATGTGGTGCTTTGAGGTCTCAAAGGGGTCAGTCAAGGTGGCAAACCATACAACCAAGAGCACCCACTGTATACAATGTGTCTTTCTTTAACCACCATTGGTATGTAAGACTTTATTTTAATATTATGTATTGATATAAATAAAGTCCCCTTACTATTGTTGACTTCAGTGCTAGATACTTTCCAAAAATGAAAGAGAATAGTGTTCCTTACCTAAATTATTTAAGTACCATGCTTGTTCAAGAGACACTGTAAGTAAAGAAGGTATGAATGAGAAAGGGAACGGACTGCTGAACAGCAGGCAACAAAACTTGTCAATGTACTTTAATATAGCAATAATTCATTTGCTGTAATATATCAATATATAGATATTTGTACTTTTAGAATATTTTCATTCTTGGTGACCCAAATTCCACCCCCACCCCTGCATTTATATACCTTTAATAGTATTTTTTTTAATCTAGTATGATTATCTTAGTTCATTAGAGCATGAGAACTGCTCCCCCCACCCTTTAAACTCATGTACACTTGTTAGCAATTTAAGGATGTTAATGGATATTTCACAGACTTGCTCACACATCATTCAATCTATCTTATTTCACATTCTCATAAGCAGAAAATGGTTTCCAGACTTCATAGAAAATGTCAGTCTCATTTTTCATTCTTGCTGTTCATTCACTATGAACAGGATTTCCAAATTTCCAGAGTAATTTTCCGAGTAATAAAGATGGTGGGACTTTTATACACGTTATCAGGATTGTTTTCTAGTCAGGCTCAAGCATCTATTGACTTTCAAAAGAAGAGGACTTTATTTTTTAATACATAAAAATGTTCAAGTAGATATACCATGGAATCTATGAACCTGAGTAGTAAAATGTCAGACAATATTGGCACTATTTCTTTAAAAGGCAAGAGCCCCCTTGAACACCAGTCACGACCATCACAGAAAGGCACAGTCCACTATTTATGCACTACATTTTAGAATATTTTTTTCTGAGCACTTAGGTGAAGTTCAATTTATAAAGAATTTTACCAAACTTTTTTCTCTTGTATGATCAAGAATAAAGGTTTTCGAAATTGCTTGTGTTACCTTATTCCATCATTGTTTACTCATTGCTGTTGTCACTTTCCTAGGATACTTAGTTACTTTTAGGTCTAGCATGGGCTCCTGTTTCATTTAATCATTTGTAGATAAAAGATAGATATAGTTATATTGGACCTGTACTGCATCAATGAAACAAAATAGGGCAATACCTACCTATATTACATATATGAAACAAAATTCTATGGAATGTCTCCTCTGAGGTCAGATCAAAAAAATACAATCTGAGAAGCTTCTTCCTTTCTTTCTTTGTCTTTCTCCTTAATTCTAAAACAAGAAAACTTATTAACTGGATACTTACCATATTTACTTGATTTCAAGAGAAGAGTTCCCCTCTCCACTCCTCCATTTTACATAAGGGAAAAAGTCCCCTTGTCTGAGAATGAAGTACGAGGCAGTGGGAAGACAGGCAGCTGCTGCCTTCCCTCTGCACTCCCCCATTTCTCCCCTCTGTAGCCTCATGCCCTCTTCCCCCATTCCCCTCCCTGCCCCTGCCACTTCCCTTTGCTCCAGCACTGCAGGCTCCATATTTAGTCCAGCCTGGGGCATGGAGCACATGCTTGCTCTGGCCCCAGCCCAGCCTACCTCCCCACTGCCTTCCCCACTACCTGCCCCCACTACTTTCCTCACCACTTTCTCCCCCCGCTGTCTGCCCCATACTGTCTCTCCCACCATATGCCCCACTGCCACTGCTTTCCCCACTGCAGGAGTTCAGAGGACAGGAGAAAAAGTTAAGAGGGCTCTCCAATAATTAGATTCTATACATGGAAAATGATAATAAATGTATACAGTTTTCATGAATACAATCTAATTATAGGCGGTCATCTAAAATTCAGGGGTGTCTTGGGTAAATACAGTAATAAAATATCCTAAGTAATTAATTGCCAAGAACAGTATGAAAAAATAATTTATGTAATGGTTGTGGAGATGAAAATTTGCAGAGCTGTTTGCATACTGGCCTCCAAGCACCTCTCTCTCATGCTTTAAGAACATAAGGAATGTAAGAGTCTGATAATAAGGATAATAGTCACATCAAAAGAGTAAAGTATACATCCTTTTATAACTCTGTTCAGGAGCTCATTTTTCTCCAAATCTCATTAATTTCCTTTCCCTGCTGTGTGACTCTCTGAATGGTACTGGAGGAAAGAAAAGACATGGGAAAGGTAAGAAGAGGGAGAGAAAGAAAGAGTTATTACAACTCATTTCTTCCAGGATAGTTCCAGAAAGCATGGCAGACTGCCTTTCTCTAAGCATCAAGATAACCTGAACTGAAGATACAGAATAAGGATTAACCAGCCTTCTACTTCACTGAGGGTGGATTCATTTGTAGGGATCAAAAGAAAAAGGCTCCTGGCAATACCTAGGGAATTTATGGGCTTGGGGTTTAAAGATAGGCCCTGTACCCCTCCCTCTGTTCCCTTCATCCCTACCCATATCCTACAATGCAGAAAAAGAAAAGTTTAATCTTTGGGGAGAGAAAGAGAAAGAAACATGAACCTTAACAACTCCCACTAGACCCAGGCCTCCTACTAATGGCTGTAAGAGAACACAATAAGACCCCATGAGTTTTAAAATTTGTCTTAAGTCCATATATTAATCCTCATTGGATGCAAGAATTCACTGACAATAGAAGCATGTTGTTAAGCTTATTCCTCACAGTTAAATCCTATTATGTTAAGTTTTACTTGTCATCTTAGACTTGAGATAAGAACTGTCTCTTACACTGTATTTAATCACAATTCTATGCTTGCAATATTCCTTATTTAGAAAACTTTGAGCATTTTTGTTGTACAAATGATAAAAGTGTTTTATAGACCAGCAGCCTCTTTATGCGAGTGCTCCTAGTAATTTAATGTGCTTTTCAACAACATTTTAATAAAGTGTGGGTTCAGTTGAGACCCATATTTTTCTTTAATGCATGGAAACATTCATAATTGATTCCTCATGCTGAACAGAAAATTTGGTGACTTAATATCTAGGATGAAGCCTGACAATTTCTCAGATAAGCTCTCTACTCTTCAGGTTAATGCAGAAGCACTGAAATGCACTTTATAATTGGTAAATGGATGGATTGCCTGGAGATGTACTTTGGGCTACAGCAATAAGAGAGGAGGGCTCATTCTTTATACATTATTTATAGCCATTTGTTTTCTCTCATTGCTGGCTACATTATGATCTGCCATTACCAGCACTGCTGATTTAGGTACACTAAAATGCTTAGACCTTTATGTCAGTACCTTTAGATGAAATGGTGCCCTGTAGAAAAAATAATAATAATAATAATAATGACGAGGAGGAGGTTTGTTGGGTGACATGGTAAAAGCAGAAAGATTTTCTGTTTATGGGATAATGTAGTACAATATTAAAATTAGCATGAATAGATATCATAATTAAATCCTTATTAGAATTATATAAGGGCTATTCTCCAAGTAATATTCTAAACATCTTTGACAATTCTGGCCAAAAATTCAATTGAGGAAATGTGTCAAAACAATATTAAAAGCTTTATATACTTATTCCTTCTAGCTTGCTATTTTTCATAATATGATTCCTAGGCTTTATACTATTTTTTAATCCAAAATATAATCTGATAATTATCTTATTTTACTTAATTAGTAATTCTTTTTGCCTTAGCTTGAATGACAATATTAAGTATATTTAGTTTTTCTGATATATGTATGTGTATGATATATGCATATATATCATATATATTAGCCATTATGTGTGGGAACTTAATAAAAGTCCGTTAACTCCAGGTGTAAGGTGGCATGCACTAAAAGTAATTAAATCAGAATCTAGTCTACAAAATGTGTTATTTCTGTGAAATTTTGAATGACCTCACTTCCCATTAAATTCAATTAATTTATTAGCACTTTGAACAGATCCACACAAATATTTAAGAACCTAAAATGTAACTTACACATCTAAATCCAGTATTGAAGAGCCACTGCCTAACGTTTGAGCCATCTAGGGTTGACAGGCAAATTCGTTTTCAACATTCCCCAGGTGCTAAAAGATCTGTTTCCAGAAGCTTTAACAAAGCATAGCAGGTCAATTTAGACCCAGAGAGTGATTGTCGATGGAACTGTATCAGCATGGTGCATGGTGACCAGTGGCATCCCCCAGGGCTCTGTACTTGGACCAGTACTCTTTAACATATTTATAAATTATCTTGATTCATTTATTCAGGTATCAGAAGCAGACTGGCTAAATTCGCAGATGACACCAAACTATGGGGAAGTGTGGTCACACTAGAGGATAGGCTGGTGATTCAGGCTGACCTGGATAGGCTTGAAAGGTGGGTGGATCAAAACCTGATGACATTCTCACTAGCACCATGACTGAAGGGGACTTGGGGGTCATAATGGACCACAAGATGAACATGAGCCACCAATGCGATGCTGCAATTGGCAAAGCAAACAAAGCCTGGCTTGCATCTATAGATTGGACCATTAATGAGCAGACTACACATTCACTCACCAGCTACCCAAAGTAGGTAGATTCCTGCACTGGCCAAGGCCAGAAGGCAGGGGCACTTGTACACAACTCCTAGTTCTGACAGGCAGCAAAAGCCCCAGCTCTGTCCCTTCTCTAGCCCACCATCTGTCAGCCATGGGGGGTAGGGGGAAGGGAGAAATGGACCCCTGCTTCAGCCCCAGCCCCACTCCCAGCCCCCCAGCCTGGTGTTGTGCAGCAGATGCAGAGAAAAGTCTCCAAGGCGGAAGCTTTCTTCTCTCCTATGTGGCCCTGCTGAGCTGCGAATACTCCAGTCCTGCCTCCTCACCTGCCCCCTGCCTGTTAACCATGGTGGGGTTGAGTAGGGAGAAATGGATCCCCTCTCCAGTTCCCCAGCTAGGGTCTACACAGAGTGGAGGGAAGCCCCCAAGGCTGACACGTGAGGAGCTGGTGCCAGGGAGTGGACTAGTTAGGGGGCAGGGCTGGGGCATTCACAGCCTAGGAGAGGCAATTGGGTGTGAAAGCCTCCACCTTATGTGCAATGTTCCCGCTAAGGAGTAGCGGTCCATGAGCATGCTGCTTTGGTCTGTGAGCACAATGCTTCAGTCTGTAAGTGCACCACTTTAGCCCTGCCTTCCCCTTTTGGAACAGTCTGCCAGTAAGTGTCCTGCAGTAAGTGTCCAGGTGGCAGCAGGCAGGGTTCAGCCCCATGTGGAGCACTGTGGGCCTCACCCACCACCCCTCTCTATGCTAACTACTGCCCAAAGCAGCGCAGTGGAGTGCTGTGGGGTAGCCAGGGGCCAGACACAATCAATTGGTAGAACTGGAAGGGAGGCAATGGGGCCAGTGTGGACACTTACTGAAGTTAAGCTCCTTACTCCTTATGCACCCAAGGTGGGTGAGGCGGGGGCAGGGACAGGGGCTGGGGGCTGGCGTGGGCTCCACCAGCTCGGGGGAATTGCTCCACTCTACAGCCCTGACGCAATGTGCCTCCTCACTCCCGGAGGTGAGGTGGGGGTGTGGAGCAGTTCCCCAGAGCTGGTGGAACCCATGTCAGCCCCCAGCCCTGCCCCCTCCTTGTCTAACCTCAGGGAGAACCCGCTGCCTGCTCCACATGAGAAGTGAGAAGCTTACCTTCGGTAAGTGTCCCATGCCAGTCCCGGTGCCTCCGCTGCACTCTGCAGCACTCTATGCCCAGTTCCTCTCCGCACCCAGGTCCTCTCTGGGAAGGCACAGCCCAGCTCCTCTCCAGGCGGGTGTGTGGCATTAAAAAGTTACTGCATGGGAAGATTTTTAATTGTGAGTGGCTGCGCACATGCACAGCTTAGAAAGAATCTTGCTCATGTGTTTCTCCCATCCCCCACAACCACTGTGCAGAGCACAGTTGGGAGGCCAAGGCTGGAGCAAGGGTCCATTCCTGACCCCTCTGCCACCCTGCATGGCTGAGAGACTAGGGGATGGCGAAGAGTGGGTGGGGATGGGAAGGCAGAGCCATGTAAGTGGGGCGCAGCCCCTACCTCTGGGGGCTCCCCACCCCCACTATGCAGACCCCAGCTGGGGGGAGTTTGGGCTAGGGTGGGGGTTCATTCTCTCCCTTGCCCACCTGTGTCCTGCCACTGGTGGGGCTGGGAAGGCTGCCTCAGCTCTATGTCAGCTACAGGCAGCGCTGCCCACCTGGGCCAGAACACACAAGTTGGGCCAGAGGCCAGTGTCCTGCCACTGTGGGGTGGGGAGTGCTTCCTGGGATGCAGGGTGACTAAGACCTAACTTGTGATGTCAGGGGATCTGGAACAGAAGTTAAAAGGACTGGTATAAATTAAATCAGTTAAGTCTAATGCTACATGCATCCAGGTCTATCTTAAACCAGTTTCAGCCATTTTGAAACCAATCTATGTGCACTGGACTTCTATTCCTTTACAGGTTTAAATTGGCTTCTGATCACTTATACTGTGTTATTTGTAATGTTTGTCCCTTGCCTATGTGTTTTAGTTGTTTATTGAGCAGAGGTAGGGATCTTAACCATCTTGATTTTGCCATAGTTACTATCTTTTTGGCTCTTTGTACTTATTTTTCAGCCAGCCCTTTTGCCTATGGAAATAGTCTTCTAGTCACATGTGTAAAATAAATAAATAAATAAACATTTTCAGATGTGTATTGCACTTTATTATCCAAAAAACTCTAGTGCTAGTTAACATATGCTTATTTGAGTAATTTTAAACAGTCATTTTAAAGAATAACTATAAGTTCATCTATAACAGAGTAGTGACTTCTTTTTGTGTTTGAATTCACTAAAGTAACTGCCAGTTGAGGCCAGGTACAACACAAACTGTCATAGGTTTCTGCCAATTTTCTCTCTGCTCTTTTGGAAAAGAACAGCCATTTCACTTATCATTTATTTTATTTTTTCACATATATTGGGCTAATAAAGCATCTCATTTGCTTATCTTTTGCACAGTACTATACCTATATGTCCCTCATGAATTGTCTTTGTTTTCCCCTCCAAACTCATTTTCTTTAGAATTGCATTTTCTCCCTATTTTTAGTAGTAGTTCATTTTCCACAGGTAATTCTCAACCTCCCCACCCCCAATCCTCCCTCCCCTTACTATTCCATAAGTCTGTGATAGTCAAGGGAGCTTGTTAGATTTGTGCAGGCTATTCCAACTTTATTGTATCTTTTCAAAGCTTCATCACATCACCTCGGTTTCCTTCATTATTTCTGCTAGCTGATTTGTTGACACCAGCAAGTTTATATCATAGGTTTCTGTTCCTCCAAGTCTTCCTCCACTTTTGCATCTTCCACTTTTCTAAAATTGTACAAAAGGAGAGCAGTTAAGCAATTTATCTTCCCTTTATTTTCATTTTGCACCTATGTAGCAGTAAGACCATATGTGAAGTGTTGGCAGTGCAGAAACTAGAGGTTTGTCAAGGATGTTCTCCCAAGGTTCATAATCTGTTGCAACAGTCACTGTGTTTCTATGCACGTAGTGATTCCTGACAAGTGACAAGGAAGAATAATTTGTTTTCTCTATAAGCATAATTTTGCTGCCTTAGCATCAGAGTCTTTGATCCATGCACTACTGTAGCATTTATGATTTATCCTTAGGATTTATTTTGCAGCTAGAGTGCAGGACAACAGTCCTACCCTTTCTGCTGTGCACCATGCAAGGTTTTCAGTGTCCAATGGGATTGCTTTGGTCTGTAGGATTACAAGGATTTGGTTGTGTTTCTACATTCAGAAATAGGAACTCTTAAGAAAGTTTGGATTCCTATTCAGCAAAATTTAATAAAGTTCTATTACATTCCTATCCTAATTTTTTCCTCATACTATGAAAAAAGGAAAAACAAAAAACAAAAGCAAGCTATTAGGCAAAACTGAGGTAAACTGATGTGACTATTTTTTTCTATCAACGTTATGCAAATACAAAGTGATTTGTAAAAGGCTAATGCTGAATTTAGATTTCATTCTCATTTTACAGAATTCTTTTTAGTCTTGAAATTTCTCCTTTCCCTGTTTCAACCTAGTTGATGAGATCTGTTTTTTTCTTACTGTATGTTGCACCTTCATAATGGTTGGACAAGACTTTCTTCTAGGGTAAATCATCATTGTTCTATTGTTATCAATGATAATTGTCCTCTTCTTTCTTTCCTATGCCCTTTTTTCATAATATATTTCACAATAATATGAATAATTTTATTTTTCATGCTGCTGAGTCCCAGTTGGAAATGTAGGCATTTTTACTTGATAAAAAAAAAATCCTTTACAATGTATTAGCACATTGAAGCTAAAAAGGAAAAAAAAAATCCTACTGAGAAAAAGCGAAACTTAAATTTTCTCATTTGCAAATTTATGACAAAAGAAAATGTTTCTTTCTAAGCACTTAGCATAGGACAAGGCTTATTTAAGAATTCCCTCAGATCTCTGATATATCCTGCTCATATATGTAAATAATACTGATAAATAGAAAAAAAAGTGATTAAAATAATAAATACTGTGACAGATATTCTGATACATTGAATATAAGATGCTAACAGTATCATGAAGAATTATGGTCTAGATCATAAATAAAAGCACCCTGCTAGTCTCAGCTGATTTCTTTTTGGAAGCAGTCCTTTACAATGGTGCCATACTGCATAAATCTTGTATATATTAGCACAACTGTCTTCTAGAAATTGAATTATTTTCTGAGGAAATGCTGGTCTGTCTAGGTCATTGTACAAGTGGATTAGCTGAACAGTTCTGGGAATCCCACATTTCTTTCCACATTTGGAGCTTATCTGTGGATTAACAGACATTTCTGGTACTATTAATCCCTTGTTGCTTAAAATTACTAATTTTACAACAAACAATGTAAAAAGTAAATTCCAGAGTAAAAAGTATCTAAAACCTGATTTAAATAAGTAATTTAAAGTTTTAAAGTTAGCACAAGTTACATTATATTTTTTATTTCTCAGAAAGGATGTAGGGATTAACTCTTTCGATGAACATGGAATTCATACCGTTGTGATATCCACATTGTCAGATCAAGGACAATGCAATGAGAGTTAGAAAACTAAATGTCAAGTCCAAACTGTCAGTGAGTAATGTATGTATTTGCTAGCTGGAATATGAGATTATAGGCAAAGGAATATTAACCTCCCTTCATTAATCCGTCTTTGATGACAACATGAAAAGAGATTTCACTCTTGAGCAGAAATAGGTTTCAACCACTCTTGTTCTTCTGTGTTATCTCTTTACATATTTAGCTCCAGTCATATTTAATTAGTCTTATTGGCTTCCTCTAGGAGATAAAAACACAAAATTAACATTCAGGAACTTAAAATAACTCTCTTGAAAACCAAGAGTCATTTCTTTTACTCCCTTATGGACGTTGCGATTTTTTTTCTTATAAAGATTCACCATTTCATTAATCTTTAAGGGTGAATACAGACATGCAGGGTACATATACACATGCATTTACTCTGGTGTAAGCCATTTGGGGCAGGCATCCATGTATCCAGGGATGAGGGGGCAGATCTGCACCCAGTTTCCGGCAGCCCTGCAATGGGCCCCTGCCACCACCAGGGGAGCTCTAGACTCCCCCTGGGTGCTAGCCTGGAGGCTGGTAGGGAGCACTGCACCAGGAGACAGCTGTATCCTGGCCCCAGGGGGGCTCCTGCTGCTGGGGTGTGGACAATGTCCTACCACAACAGCAGGAAGCTTGTAGGCCTTGCTCTCTGCTAGCTGCCCCACCAGCAATCAGATTGAGGCAGGGGGCTGGAACTTACCAGATATCTTCAGCTCTTTCCAAGCCCTGTGCCTTGATTACCTGATTAGGGCATAGGCCTGGGACCTGCCTCTGACCAGAACAGTTCCTGGCCAGCCCTGGGCTCCACGGGGAAGTCTGCATGTGCAGCCCAGAGCTGGCTGAGGACTGCCTGAAACAGAACAATCTCCAACCACCTCCAGGCTACACTTAAGCAGTGGGGGGAAATATTATTTGGAGGGACTGACCCCTGCCTGACCCCCGCCCCTTCTTCCCGTAGGGCCATTGTGGGGCTAGTGCTTGCTGATGCTGTATGCAGCAGTGGAAGAGTGGCTGCATGCCAAGCCATGCTGGGAGTTGAGGTACAGCAGTGCTGTGTTGATGCTGCTGTTGCTGGCCACTGTGAAAAATTTGGGTGGGCTAAGCTCTGTTAGCCCTGGCCTTTGACCACCTATGCAGCACATGCTTCACCATGCACCCTGGGGCTCACTGAGAACAGCCCTGTTCAAGGTAGCTCACAGCCAGCTCTAGGCTGGGCATGGAACTATCCCTCTTCAGGGAGCTCCCAGCCCCTGCTCCGTGATTACAATTGTTATTGCAGAGTTGGGGCTGAGGAGCTTGTTCCCAGCCACCACTGCAGTCATGGAGTGGGGGCTGGGAACAAGCTCCCAGCCTGTTCACAGCCCCAGATACATGATTGCAGAGTGGGGGCTGCCCCAATTGGTGAGTGAGGACTGTAAGCTCCCTGCTACTGGGGCAGTGGGACATTGTCCCCACCTGGGCACACAGAATGGGGCCTGGGGAGTTTGTTCCCCACCCAGCCTGGCTCCCAGCATTGACAAATTATAATAAAAGTGCGACTTGGATCAGTTTACAGAATGGCAGGTTTGGTAGCTCGTGGGGGCGGGGGCAGGCAGGCTGACTGGTCTATGCAGGAGAGGCAGAGGCCATTGGGAGTTGTCCATTTTGGGGCAGGAGGGAGGGGTCAGGGACCTAAACTTAGCCCAGTGACAGCCTTGGAGTAAACTCCTTAGTCTGACCTAAACTCAGCCCAATGCTGGCCTGGAAAACCCAGGCCAGCAGTTGGGTTTTCCCAACCCTGGAGCCGCTCTGGGTACTTTACAGAAATACAGGATAGTTAGATAAGACTAATGGCCAACCCAATCTAAGTTAGGTGTATCTCAGAGGTGGAGTTAACTTATATTGGATCTGTCATTTTTAGACCGATCTAACTGTTGTGAACTTCTGTACAGTTCATGCTTAGATCCATATAACTACTCTAAGGTCTGAAGCTTGGAAATCTAAGTTGGTTCAGGTTGCCATTTTTAACACAATCTAACCTCTCCCTAACCTTGCTGAATTCTGTGCCTAGCTTAACAAAGCTCCTCAAAAAATGGACTGAAATTATGATCTTTTACTTTAGTTTAGTCATTAAAAAAAGAACAAAAAAGTCAATTTTTTTTCTTAATCAAATGTACTTACATGTCATCATGAAAGCCATGAATTTCTACTTCAGGTTGTGATTCCAGATTTTCTACTGGATAATATATGATGATTCCTTTAATGTTTTGGGAAAAATGAGATGAATTTTTTCATGCATTAGAGAATGGAAAAGAATAGAATAATTCCTATTTCTATTGAACTGATTATGAAAACTCACTGGTTTTATTTCCATGGGGTTTTGTGTTCAGTTTTCAATGTAGTTTTATACTGAAAACTCTTGAGATGTGATATAGCATCCCTTGTTGATGGAGACATTATTCTAAATAAGGATTGCTGCCATGAACAAGGATTTCAAGATCATTTATAATGAAAAGGATTACCTTCAACCTGTTATCATTTCTCTGGAATATTGCCAAAATGTGTGTTTTCTTTGATGTTTCCAATGAAGAAATTCTTAGTCATTAATTTACTGAATAGGTAAATGGTAGGACTGACATGCCTACAATTCTAGAATATGATTCTGATCTTCCTTATATTAGCTAAATTGTTCTTACTTCAGTGAAACTATTTGTGATTAATAACAAGGTACAGCATGATGATGATAAAAATTAAGCCATGTTCCTTCCTTAGGCCTTTGCCTGAGTCTGCCACCTTTACTCATAAGTAATCCTATTGAAAACAAGAATCCACATTTTTCTATCACTTAAATGAAACACCACAAATATACAGGTGTTTCATTTTAATCATGGATAAATGTGGATTTGGGGTTACTTTTTTTTAATCGAAAATTGGGATTTTTTTTTTTAAATCAGAGAAAACCAGGATCCCTGCTGATCTCTCTGTCTACCTTTTTATATACCTCCTATGCACTTAGTCTACTCATCCACTTCTAGATCCTTCACAGCAGAACATCATGTGTACACTTTTCTTTCCACAATCTTTGTCTGATTTCAGATTTCAGTGATGGAAAGGAATGTGAGGGCAAGAAGGAAAAAAGAAAGCTCATAAATAGAAAGTATAATAAAGTTTGGATAAGATAATAGTGAAATAGTAAAAGTGTAAAGCCTTAAAGTATCAAGCAAGGAATAAAAAAAAGGGGGCGGGGGAGGAAACCTGGGGGTTCAAAAAAGATGCTTTGGTTTCAGCCAGAGCATCTCTTTGGTGTCCCTGTTTCCCCCGGCGCTGTCCAAGGTAACACCGGAGTGGGTCACACGGCTTCGGGAGATGCGCACAGGAGCCCCACCTCCCGGATACCTGTGACCCACTCCAGTGCAAAGCTGAACTAGAGAGCCACATGGGGCTGGGCCAGGTCCTCACCCTCCTGCAGGCACAGTGGGCAGAGGTGAATGCCAGCCCTGGGGCCTGGCCCATGGTGACAGGACCCATCGCGGCATGAGCTGCGCATCCCCAGGACCCGGCTGGACCTGGCATGTGGTCCCCACATATAGAGCTGGGTCCTGCCACCATGAGACCAGCCCAGCTGGATGGCAGGAGCAGACCCAGGCTGGCAGGATCTGGCTAGGCTCAGAGCATGGTCTCCCCGCTGCTTCTGTGAAAGGTTAGTTATGGGCCCTGGGCAGAGGGCCTGGTGCCCTCTGGGGTAGGCATTCCATGTGCTGTGTGGGGAGGCTGCACCCTGTGGGGGTCAGGGGACCAACCTCTCCTAAGCAGCCCCCCCACAAGGTCACCCACACCCACAGTCCCCCCAGCAATTGCCCCACACCTACCCACAGACCAACCCACATCCCTCCACACACACCCACCTGCCTTTAACATTGTAAATATACCAATAAAGCATTACCCAACTGATTGCTGTCTCTCTCTCTCTCTCTTCCTCTCCCTATATAGATATATGTGTGTGTGTGTGTGTGTGTGTATAGAGTGGTTTTTTGTTTTAACTGTGGAAGAACATGGATTTTGGGGTATTTTTAAAAATGGATTTGGGATCCTGCTGCAGCAGTCCAGCTAGCACAAGGGCCCCAGGTACCAATTGGCTGGGCCCCAGAAGCTCCCTGAGCTGCTTGCCAGGGCAGCTTTTGTATGGATGAGACCAGGACAGGGCAGCATTTTATACTGCTGGGGACAGCACAAGTGCTGGCCCCAGGCTCTAGCTCCCCCTGGCTGCAGATCTGGGAGGAGCCAAGCAGGGTTATTTTGCTACAAGTGGTACAATTTGTGCTACAATAAAGTGCATGTCCGAGCACGTGCATTGAGGCAAAAAGCCCTAGCTCAAATTTGCACAACTTCTATTTGAGCTGCCAAAACTGCACATACTTGCATGTGTGGACATGCCCTGCCAGCCAGCATAGGCACCACTGTTTGAGCAGTGCAGTGATGGTTGGCTTTGGCAATGGCCTCTGTGTTAGTGATTCTCTCTTGCCACTTGATGTCAAAGATTGATGTAATTGATGTAAACAGTGTAGGTAGAAGCTGTTCAGCTTCTTTTCTTGAAATGCATATTGATGTCTCACTGTTCTACACAAGGACACTGAGGATGTAGCATTTTTACACAAGCAGCTTAGTTTTGATTGTGAGTTTTGTATTGTTACAGACTCATTTGAATAGCTTATTGAAAGCGATAGCTGCCTTGCCAATGTGCACATTTAGCGCTTTAACCAGTGATAGGTTGTCATTCACTGAGGATCCAAGGTAGCAGAACTTGTTCACTGCCTCGAGAGGTATGTGGTCAAAACTGATAGATGATGACTATGACCCTAATCAGTCGTATTTTCAATATTGATCAGTTATTAACAGGAAACATTGGTATATAGTTATGGATAGCCCAAACATCAAGAGCCCCTTGTGGCATTTAACTCTTTTTCTGGACTGCTTTTCACCATCCTAAGAGCACAAAATGATGGAAATCTGTGCCTCTGAGAAACTTCAACCTTTTCCAAGTATCCCAGCATGTAATTTGAAACTCAGTAATGTTAACAGGATACTATCCATTAATTCCATGGATTTTAATGCACAACATCATAGTGATTAATTAATACTAATTTTTGGTGATTTTAAAGTAGAAAATCTTAATTATTTAACACTATGCATTTTAGTTAGGGGAGACAGAGAATGAGAAAAAGAATATTCAAAACCAATAATTTTATTAAAATGTAATCACTGCAGAAATTATAGAGCTCTTGTATTCATCTGTATGTCCTCTTTTTAGAAAGGACAGAAATACCATGCAGAGTTTTGAATGAAGATGCTACATATACTATACAACATTATAATAGGGTTTTGTATCCATTTTATAAGAAAAATGCTATTTATTTAGCTTCAAGTTGTGTGTTGCAAAAAATGGTTTTCAAAGGAAGGCATTACGTCCTTATTTTGAATATAATCTTGATTGGTCAGATTTACTATTTAAACATACCATTACTGTACTATTTATTATGGAAATATTCACATGAACATTCAAAGACTAACATTAGGCAATCTTACGTACATGCCAACTAACAGAAGGGTGTATTAAACAAAGGCTCTGGTAATGACTATCTTCCTTTCTTCCTTTTCTTTCCTTTCCCTTTAAATCAACATTTTTTGTTTTAGTTCTTTGTTGTTGATTCCTCTCCCCCCCCTTACCTTAACTGCATTTAGTCAATTAAGTTTAGAATTTTGAGACTATAGTGTTTCAAAAGCTATGATAGTTTGCATAATGCAGACTTCTAATCTATGTGTATGGTTATTCTATTGTTGTTTGTTTGTTTATATTAGAATAACTCTTTTTGATGTCTAGGATAATTGGTGATTCAATAAAGCTGGGTTCATTTTATAGAGTTTGTTCTATTGAGTGATAGCATACTAAAATCTGCATACAATCTCGACTGAACCACAAGCCCTTGTTTCTTGTCCTCCTAACCTCACGTGTCAAGAAGCCTTTCCATCTTGTATAATCAAATAAAAATAAATATAGATGTAATCAAATATGGCTACGGGTGGTAAGAAAATGTTCTTTTATGCTTAGGCTAAGCAACATTTAATAGAAAATAAAAAAATAGTTTAAAGCAATTAGTTTCTTAATAAAGCACTGCTATATTAATTTACAATAATATAATAGTCATGTTATATAATTATTAAATACTGTTAACATAGCATGGAGACAGTGATTAAAAATTGGAAAGATACATCAGGTCACCTACTCT
>NW_005842086.1:1798485-1814188 GCF_000455745.1 Alligator sinensis | reverse complement strand
TTTCCCTTGACAACAAAGCCCTACATTTTAGCCTTCAGTACTTTCTATAGTCTAGCTTTCAATGAATCTCGTGTTGTGAATTTATCCTGCTTCTCTAGAGAATTTGTTTCATTGTTCAAAAGACTAAGAAACGTTAAATATCTTGCTGATTTTTTTCCTTGTATTTTACTGCTCATTTTCATCATATTGTTATTAATGATAGACCCTTTGAACTACCCTAACACTTCACCCACCTTCTTAATTTTCTTATACATGTAGCCACACTTATCACTATGATTTCCTCACAACTGTAACTCCTACACAATTTCTGTTATTTTTTAAGTTCAAATTTCAAAATTATTCAGCAACCAGAAGCTCCATTAAAAATTAAGTGAACCAAACATTAATTATATCTTTTCTTTGTTTTGATCAATGCTTTTTCTTCAGTTTTGTTAAAATATAAATCTAGTAAAAGAATGTGAAAAAATATTGATTAATGTATCTGTTAATGTTAATACTATAACTAATATTGGAAACTTTGTTTACATGAATAATAAAGTTTGCATAACTAGACTTCTATGTGACTATAGTCAAGATTTTCAGATACTGAAATCAGTGAAAGTTCTGAGTACTCAGAGCTATGAAAGTCATTCCTCATATTCATATGTTTAAAGACAGATCACGGGGTAATTTTTATCCTCTAACTAGCATTTGTAATTAGATTTTTAGCTCTCTAAATCACTAAATAGAATCCTAATCCATTCTGTGCAACAACCATGGTACATAAATGGGCTACTAGAATATCTAAATTTCTTGTTTCTATTCCACTGGACTTCTGGACATGCTTAACCATAATCACTGGGCCAGTGGTCTCCAACCTTCTTAAGTAAGAGATCACCTTTGGCATTTAAAAGCAACCCAAGATAAACCATGCACCACCACTACCCTTCCCTGCCCCCTGCCCCACCCAGCAGGTAAGTCTGTGGGGAGGGAAGGAGATGGGGGGCAGATCGAGGGAGAAAAAATTATTTGTGGGCGTGCCTCCCCAGCAGGTAAGTCCTACCTGAGTGAAGCCCCGCTCAACTTACCCCTGCTTCTGCCTCTGCAGCACTGTCCCTTACTGCGGGGGCCTCAATCTAGCCTTCACCCCTTCCCTCTCCCATGGACTGACCTGCTGGGCTGGAGCATGTGCATGCATGCACGCGGGCACTCAGCCCCCCACCCCAGCCTTGGATAGACTCCAAGAGGCTCTGAGATCTGAGATCAAGTTCCACTGGCTGGTGACCACTGCACTAGGCTATTAGGCTAAATCATAGGTGGGCATCCTATCAACAATATAGACATGACTACTGGATCCCTACTGGGTGGAGACTATGTAAGAGCCTCCCACTGAAAAGTAGAGAGGTATTTACTTTCCTGGGTAGATCTGGATCCGCAAAGGCTTCCCACTGTATGTCTATTTATGAACATTCACAACTGAAATGGTGTTTCAGTAAGTTATTGAGAGAAGAGAGACAAAGAGTCCCCCTGGATGGATCATACCCCTGAGCTGAGGTGAGAGCTGTAGGTGTTTCTTTTACTCGTTTGTTTGTTTGTGTTTTGCATTATTTGTAGGAAAGATTTAGAGGTTGGGTAGGCTTTGAAACATAGACATCTGTCATTGGAAGTCCAAAATGGCCAACATAATTTTTCATTAAATCATGCTCGCTATGTACAGTGCTACATTAAACTTACTCTGTTACTCCTAATTAATAATTATTTCCTTTGCAGATCTTTTCATTGAAGTTAATGTGACTATTTATGGAAGAATGAGCTACTAATTTTAAGGATGGAGGGAGGTTTTGGTTCCCAATCTGGAAGAAGATTTTGAAACCATAGGTAGGAGTTATGTACTTAATTCCAATTAACTGTTAACTCTAAGACTTCCTTTGAAAACCCTTCTCCTCCAGGTGCAACAGTAAGTCTGCATAATGTTTATGTGTCCAAAAACATTAATATAGGCAGAATTATATTGGACAGGTCCTACTCCCTCTGACTTAAATAGCAAAATCAATTAATCTAAATGAAACATAATTAAGCCATATTGGCCTGAACCAAGTCTAGTACATGAAGACAAGAGGAGTGTCTGTAGTTTATTAGACTCACAATGGTCTGATCACTTCTGATTCAAATAACCAGCAACAATTCTAATAAGTAGTGGCAAAGTGAAGAGAACAAAGCAAAAACCCTGGGAGGATGCTATCACTAGGGATCCTGGTTTTCCCTGATTTAAAAAAAAAAAAATCCCAATTTTTGGATTTAAAAAAGTAACCCAAGATTCACATTTTTCCATGATCAAAATGAAATGCCACTACTATATATATATATATTAGTGTTTAATTTTAATCAAGGAAAATGTTGATTTGGGTTACTTTCTTTAAACCGAAAATTGGGTGTGGGTTTTTTTTTTAATCAGAGAAAACCAGGATCACTCATTATCAGACATACTCAGTAGACACTGGCTATTGCATAGCAACCTAGCAATGCAGTGAAATATGTAGATTTAATTCTAATAGCCAGAGGGGAAAAGGAAAACAGGTTGTAGTTTCAAATTTTGATTGTAACAAGTGGATGATTCTGTTACAAAAGTTTCTAATAAACAGCAGACACTATATAATTCTACTGGCTGCAATAGACTGATCCATTTGGTAGAAAATTCTATTACAGCTACTGTGAATGCCCTTGCTACTTATATCAGACATGCCTTTATTTTCAATAATTATACATATGCCTTTTCCTTTTCTTTACTTATTCCTATAGACTATCTCTATTTGATATATTTAATATTGCAAGTATTAGACTCAAGAACTAATTCACAATTGAAAAAAATTGTAATATAAATGTTGTAACAACACAACAAGGCATTGTAGTATGTATGAATTAATTTGATTTCAGTAAGACTATTCACATAAATAAGAACAAGATTTGTTCAATAATTTAGAGATTCAAAGTGTGTGATAAGATTCAAGGAGTGCCTATACATGTTCAGAGAGGCTGCTCTGAAATTCTGTAATTACAGTGCATAGTAATTACTGTGCTTCAGCAGACTCCAGTGTCATGTGTATATCAGTGTCCCTGTGCTGAAAAATGGTGGCAGGGGTGCTTTACAATTTCACGAGCTTAAGTTAAAGTGCCCCCACCACCATTTTTCAGCATGGGGACATGAGATATATAACTCTCTGGGCCGTTTAATTAAAGCAATTCTTGGAGCTGCTCTAATTAAAGCATCCCTCCCCCGCTCCCTCCCCTCCAGACCATGTCTATAAACACTCTAGGGTTCTTGGCAAAATACATAGGGAGAATATATATACCACAAATAGCACATCTCATTTCATGATCTGCAATTTTGACTGCCAACTGACAATCATTCTTTTTAAATTATACATGCAAAAATGTGAAGATACTTCTTTCTAGATATTATGTGAATATTTAAGAAGCTACTGATGAAATAGTTTCAGTGTAACTGCCATTTCTATTCTAAGTCTATATTTATTTGTTTATCATTTATCAACAAATTTGGTTTAGAAATGTTATTTCTAAGGCTTGTCTCCATTAAGAAACAAATATTGTTTTACCTCACATTTTCCCCCCTTCCCTGCTGTATATGTGACTGTAAATAACCTTCTTTTAAAATCAAAGTATTTGACCTTCAAGGACTGCTTGTCTTCCTCTCCTTTTCACAAGGACAGCCCCTGCTATCAGGCTGTCATCATATTAAATATGTACTCCCTGATGGTCATCGTACTACAAGATGATAGGCAGCAGGGTACTATCAAGGATTAAAAGTAACCTGATGTGATACACTGAAGTATAGAACTGTTTTGTATAAAGCTATCAAACTTCTGACTAAAGGAAGAATAGGTCCTGAGGCTCCATGAATGCTAGCATAAGGTTTAATGTTTAAACCCTAGAAAACGGCAAATTCAGTTTGCAGTAATAAAGTGTAGCATTTTTAAACAGTTGAAACAGAGGAGCAAATAGAAGAGCTAGAAAAATACAAAATATTCTAACCATGTAGATACCTGACTGAAAGGATTTTTGTTTTATTTTGTGGGGCTTATTTCCCATTCTTTTTGGTTTTGCTTTTAATATCAGATATGAATAGCCCTGCCTTTACTAAAGGTCATGGTTTAGTCATAAAGCCAGTGGACTAGATTCATGTAGCTCACATAGTATGGCAATCTGTTCTTTACTGGATGTCTAAGCATTCAGATGTGGTCATCTGCATGGCATCATTATGGTTGTGTAAATCACCAAAATAATACTTATGCACAGGTTGGTTTCCTGTTGTGTGTACACAGCCCTATGCACAACTACATAGTAACATCAACTGAGGATGCACAGTGACAGATAGGGCTGATACAGTCACCCCTTGTGGATGTTTAGCAGCCTTAGACATCCAGAAATTGAGTCATCCAGATTCCTAGAGTCCCAGACTTAGAATCAGGGTGCGAAAAAAATGTCTTTTGTCTACAATGCTCATCTAGGATGCTAGACATTCTGGGCCCTGGCTTAGACTCACCCAAGAGTTAGAGTTGAACCAAAGCCTCTTTTGCTTACTAGCATAGCACTCCAACTGGCACACTGTGAGACAACCATTATATACAACCTTTTGTTGTGTTCCTTTTGAAGTTGAACCACTAATATAGTCATTTGGTGAAAATGGATGGAGGACAATGCAAAGGAAAACTTCTGCTCTACAGGAGACAATGGCCCAAAGCCCTTTGAGGCCAGCAGCCTCCTCATTGAGCCACACATCATCTGCTTACTTCCTTCTTTCTGCCTTCACATATCTCATAGACTGTCCTTTCATTGGCTTCCAGGGAACCAACTTCAAAAGGCGTGCTAGAGAAGGGCCTGAAAAATGGCTGACCTGTAGTGTTGCAGTTAGAGTACTGTATTGAGAAGTCAGAGGTCCTTGTTTAGATATCCTCCCACTCCCCTGGCAAGGTGGGGACAATGAATATTTTATTAGTTCATATTAACTGGAAAAGCAACAACAAGAAAAAATGACACAGCCCACCTTGAATACTTGTATGTCCAGAATCTAAAAATCATGATAAGGAGGGTATTAAACTTAGTTCTTCTACAGCATGGGTTGGAGCTTTAACAATATGCCTCTTGGGTAAATAGGGAAAAAAAAAAGAGGAGCCAGTTGGGTTTGGGAGAAAGAAGTGGCTTAGGCATTTAACCCCAGGTGATGGTACAGAATTGTGAATTTAACTTGATTAGTATGTGCTTCTCTCTGGTCCTTAATTAGATGCCTGTGTTTCTCAGGCTAGCAGGACCTCAGTACAATACTTTCATTGTCATATAAAACTGACTAGCCTGGGATCTCCACACACAGTTTGCTATCTCTTTTGGATCTTGTTCTTCAGCTATTTGTGGAAATGCAAGTAGCTTGGCACTTTGAAGTTAGATGCTGTAGCTCTCTGTGTTGTGATACCAAAGTCCTGTTCCAGTTCTAATGAATATTTTTACCTGTTCTGGCTGAAAGTGCTTTCATTGTATAAATATCCATTGTGTGAGGCAGGTGGATAAATCTTTGTTAAATTTAGCCTCAACATATTTGTGAATGCCCTTTTGAAACATATGAAAATGTTTCTTCTGGATAAAGGTTTTTAAGAATACAACTGAGCAAAATGAATGAATTGTATTTAGTTATACTGCATATGTTTGGTATCAAATATACTATTAGTGTGATATTTATAATAATTTGTTTTCATTTTTAGATATATCTTCTTCAACAGTGTTAACACCACTTTTTATTCACCTTCTGTAATTAGGAAAGAAAACATGTTTATTATTTGCAGGAATATTTGTGCAAAAATAATTTTAAATGAGGGGTTTGTGAACAGTAGAAGGGGGGCAAATGTCAACTTTGAAATTATGCTAGATTTCCTATATCTTTTTATTTCACTCCATGAAAGTTACTGTGTGATCCTGGGAGGATCTAGAATTTTGAAACGGGGGATGAAGACAGTGTGGTACATCATTGCATATAATGCAACACATATTTCTCCAGGTAAAAAAAGAAACAAATATGCTAGGGACCTACGGCTATATTACTCAGGTAAAGATTAAAGCATGAACAAAAATAACTTTATTGGCATTAATTTTCTATAGTATATATTATACATTGAAAATGACAACAAACTAGGTCAAAATAATCAAACCATGTTGTTTCTTTAGTTCTGTAATCATTAGAATTAAATGCATATCTCTTTCAGATTCATAAAACAAAATCCAGCCTTCTTGAACATCTTGATCCAATGCTTCCTGAAAATTATTTCCATGTGTGAGTTAATGTTTTTAGCTAGAGGTAAAAAAACAGTCTGCAAGGCTATGAAATGAGAGCTACATTACCTGGAGCCACCATCAGACATCAGAATTTCAAAAAGAAGTATTGCTTGGTTAGATGAACATTAAGATCGTTGAAAAAGGAGAGAGTATCCTTAACACCTGTGAAATGAAGAGTTTAGAAGGAATCAGACAGATTATAATGAGCCAGGAAGTCAAGTGATTCCATCACTGCTGCCTGAATAGAAATAGAACACAATTCTGAAGTATCTTGAGAGGTTGGAAAGTTGGACTAGAGCTAAGAGGATGAAGTTCGATGTGGACAAATGCAAGGTACTATACCTCAGGAGGAATAATTAAAAAAAAACAAACAAACACAAAATGGGGGACACCTGGCTGCATGGCAGCTCTGGAAAAGGATTTGAGGAGGGGGAGTCTTCGTAGATCACAGATTCAATGTATGCCTGCAGTGTGATGCAGCCACACAGAAGGCAAATGTGGTCTTGGGATGCATCAATAAAAGCACTGGGTGCAAGACATGACAGGTGATGGTATCTCTCTACTCAGCACTGCTTAGGCCTCATATAGAGTACTGTGTACAGTTCTGGGCTCCACATTTAAAAGAGGACATGGAGAAGTTAACGAGGTCCAGAGGCAGGCAACAAAGATGATCAAGGGCTTGGAAGGCAAGTCATATGAGGACATGCTGAAGGACCAAGGCATGTTCAGCTTATGGAAAAGGTGCTTAAGAGGCAACATGATAGCAGTCTTCAAAATCTTGAAGGGCTGCCATAAACAAGAGTTAAAGCACCTTTTCTATCTGTCATGCCCCAAAGGCATGATTCTGTGTGTGCTTCGGCCCCAGAATTATCCCCGCCAAGTTGCAGTTTCATTGCACGGGAGAGTTTCCTATTGCAGAGGAGAACCCCGGTGCAGGGACGAGTTTCCCGCCTCTTTGCAGCTTCTTTTGCAGAGTGCATTGCTCAAGTTGCAAGAGGAATGCACGGTGCAAAAGAGTTCCCGCCACCAGTATGCAAATTCGTTCCCCGCTATTGGCTAGTTCTAAATTATTCCCACGTGGCGGCTAACGATTGGCCTGTTAGCCGTATAAGAGGCTTGAGCGGTTTCCGCCCAAGCCGAAGAGGACTCCACATCCATCTCGTGGGGACTTTGGATACATGGCAGGGTAATAGAGACCCTGTGTGAGATTCAGAGGAGCTTGGCGACCCGATCCATCGCCCACCTTTTCCCGTCTTCGAGCGCAAATTTTATAAGACGTATCTCCAATTCCAATTTTGGTGGCGCGTTCACCCAGAGCATCCGGAACTCTGTTCCGTGGAGCCTAGCAAACTCCACGTGACCATTCGTGTTGTCTGTGTCTGTAACCGCAACTCAAGCAAGTTTTCCTGCCTGCATCGCAACCATCTTCGGTGTAAGTAAACAATCTTTAAAACTACCGCTAAGCGTTTGTGCCTAATTCCAGCTCGTCACCCTCCCTCTCCGATCCAGCATGCCCGGGCTGCTGACCACAGCCCGCGTGCAGCACGAAAAAGGGCTCGGGTCGCTCCCAGCCCGCACACTATCTTGCTTCAAAGAGGAGGATGCAGACCAATGGCTTGAAGTTGCAGCAAAATACATTTAGATTGGATATCCAGAAAAAAACTTCTTCACTTTGAGAAAAGTGAGGCAGTACAATAGACTGCCTAGGGAAGCTGTGGACTCTACATCAGTGGAGATGTTAAAGAAGTTGGACAGCCACTGGTCAGGGATGATTTAGGTGTAAGTATGCCTATTTTCTACCAAGGGTATTTCCCATGCTTCTGGACTTTGCTAATAGCGTCCACCCCTCTCACCACCGTTTTTTTTCCCTGCTATATGTGTCAGTGTATTTTTAAGCCTCCCCAGAGACATTGGGTGTTGGCTACAGCTAAGGCTGGGGACTTCAACTGGGGTGTGCCAATTCTGTTAATGAGACCAAAGCTGGTCTTCCCCTCTGCTCAGCGTCAAACCATTCACTATATTTGGGGTCAGGAAGGAATTTAACCTAATGGTCATATTGGTATGGATTGTGGAAGTTTTGCCTTTCTTTATAGTGGGGAGCATTGTCCTCTATTCAGGACCTCTTGAGTGCACATTGACAGCATTTTGTAGAAGAAGGGCATTAGCTGCCATGATTCCCCTGTGTCAAGTTAGGGTGTTAGGTCTATATTGTGTCAGAGTTGAGAGTAGTCTTATGTAGAACTCAGATTATAGTTGTATGGAATGGTTTGCATAGGGATTATCCTGTTTTAGGCATGAGGTTGGACGAATGAGCTCTGGAGGTTCCTTCCATAGGAATAGAAATAGGTTCCTATTTCTCTATGATGCTATGACTCTGACTTTAAATGCTGCTTGTGGGAAGTTTGTTTTAAACTCTGAGTGGACTCAAAGTCCAAAGGGGGGTGGGGGGGAGGGGTACAACCACACCACTGTACCCCACCCTGGATCCACCTCTGTGGATGATCTATGCATTCACTTTAAACAGCCCAAATTTTGAATTTTGATATTTGAATACTGAACTACTATCACAGTGCAGGAAATGTGTTTGTGGACATGTTGTATATAGAAAAGGGGTCAAAGCAGGGAATTAATTAATACTTAATTATGAATTCAACTCTACAGGGTTGCACAGTAGAATGAAAAGAAATGAGTGTTACAGGAGTGTAAGTTGTAGTACTTCCCCCCGGCCCTCCCCAGCCTGTCTCTTATCCATTGACTCCTCAGTCTACATTTTCACTCACTACCTGCCTTGTATGCATACCAGACCAGCCTCTGGCTTCTTTATTTTTCATTCCATCCAGGAAGAGCACAAACCAGCTGCTGAAGCTTCCTTAGCCTGATGAAAGGTTTTTGAACCCGAAAGCTTGCTTAATAATTGTTTTCCAGCTATTTAAGTTGGTCTAATAAAAGATATCAGATTCACCCGAAGAACCTTGTCTGCCAAGAAATGAGCATGGCATCAAGGCTGTTTGAGTGAATGTTATTGTTTTGCATGTCTCAATTGATATTAATAAAAAGTTAAATATAAAAAAATCCCAGAACAGAAAAAATAGAGAATACAAGGTAAAATGCTGCCAGAAGCAACCACAGTAAAAATAGCTGTCTATTATTCCTTTGACCTGCTGATAAAAGAGAATCATTGTTATTATCAACTAAAGTAAAACAAGGATTTGAAGTAGTCCCAAGGTTAAAGTGTCATCTTTCCTAACAGGTGCATACACCTATGGTGCAATATAGATAACAACAATTACAAGCACCTCCCACAGCTTCACCTTCCCTCCAGCACAGCTTAACGTCTCCTTGACTTTCAAGGTATTTCATCCAATCACAAGGCACAATTAATGGAGAAGTCCCCCAGCCAGGCTACAGATTACTCCTGGCTAATTAGAAAGAAAAGAAGATTTACCAGAATTTGGCATAGATGCTAACAGCCTGACTGAATTATATTTGTCATATGAATTGCATATAAATTACATAAACCAGTAATCATGGTTTGTTTCTTGCCCTACCTACCGAAGCCTGATCCTATGTTTTACAAGGTAGTTGTGACTCCACTGTCTATTTTGCACACAAAAAGAAAAGCATCTTTGATCTCTTTATTGCTATTGATGTCTTGTTTTCCAATATGGACTTGGCTTCCTAGGAACTTGGCTTAAGTTTTGTCAGAATTTTTTAGAACTAATGCAAGTTTGAAGGTACATTAGAACCTTGGTGTCATCATATGGGCTATTTTTTTTCTAATTTATTTGTAACTGATCTCACTCCATTAGTGAGGCTCATAATTATGTTTAATTGAGATGTACATCTACTGAGAGTCATGGGGATTAATTAAATGGTGCTTTCCTGGAGCTGTTACTCAAGTTAGATACTGATGATATCTAGATTTATATTTTGCTGTCCAGGCCAATATTAGTTCTGCAGTCTCAAAAGGTCTTATTCAGTGCTCACTGAATTTTTGGACACAAAAACGTATCTTGCAGGTAAATACAAGTAATTTTTTTTTTTTTAAATGGGTGGTCACAGATTATAAAAGATTAACTACTATACAGGAAAAATATTATTTTTTGTATCCATAATCATGAAATCTGTGTTCAGGAAGTTGGAGAGTGAAGGATAAAAAATGTCATTTGATCTTCATTCAACATGTAACTATTATTGTGTCAGGATCTCCCTTAAATTTTTCATAATGATATGATTATTCTAATGTTTGCTTTAACATTTAGCATACAGAACAGTCGATGTACATTTTTCTTGCCTTGAGAATTAGCTGCTGTTGCAGGTTGTTTGCCTGACAAATCTCTTGGCTGTACCTCAGCATGGATAGAAAATAGCTGTGGGTGATAGATCAGAACTTTTTGAACAAAAGATGAAATCATCAAAAAATGATTAATCTTAACTGACCAGGTTGACAGAGGGATTACTAGAACGATTAAGGGAATAGAGAACCAGATGAGAGGAGATTAAGAGAGGTTTGTTTGTGTAGTTTAGCAAAGGTCATGTAGCTTAACAAAAGTTGAGAGAGGATACGGTTTTCTGAGAAGAGAGTGGGAGAAACAAACCTAAATTTCTCCAAGATGAAACGCAGTAATTTTCTGGAAAGTAAAGAAGGAAAGAAGATGGGACTTTTTGGGTAGTAATATAATTGTGTCAGATTTAGATGCAAATATTTGATATCCCTATGAAGGGACTGAAAGGGAGGTTTTTGTTTTTATTTTTCCATTTGTGTTCTGGGTGGGATTTTTGTTCAGTTTTTGTTTGTTTGCTTGCTTGCTTGCTTGCTTGCTTGCTTTGTTTTGTTTCTTTTGTCTGTTGTTTGTTTGCTGTCTTTTTATTTTTTCTTTCACTCTCTCAAAGAATTGAATATGGGCCACAAATAGATCTTGAGTTTTTGTCTGGTAGGATGGTACTCCTAATGGTATTTAAAAATCTCTTAGATACCCATCTGGTGGGCCATTTACTCAGGGTAAAACAGGGCTGCACTTTTCCTACTTCCAGCCCACCCTGACTAAATTATTCTTAGCCCTCCAGTTGCCCTCTTGGATTTATCAGCCCTTCCTGATCCCACCAGACCATCCCCAGACCTGCCAAACCCTCCAACAGAACCACAACCCACCCACCCTGATCTCACCTGCCCCCTGCCATGCCAACTTAGATGGTGTTCCCAGTGGGTATGTATACATGTGTATTTATGTGTGCCTAAACTTAATGTGCCTTTGCTTAAAGTTCATTAAGGTGATTTTAGGTACACATCTACATGCGGAATTGTTAATGCACATTAAGGTGTATTCAGTTTAGGCGTGAATAGCTAAGTCACATTTGCATACCTGCAAAAGCGTTAATGATCATTAATGCGGTGTCTATCCAATGATACATGCTCATTATCGCTTCTACATGTGCGCTAATGTGACTTAGCAATTTGTGTCTAAATTTGACACCTGCTTTAATATATCTATATATTAGTGGTGTTTCAATTTCATCACAGAAAAATGTGGATTTGGGGTTACTTTTTTAAATCTGAAAATTGGGGATTTTTTTTTAAATAAAAAAATACCAGAATATCTGCGTATCATATAGCCTCAAGTTAGCTACACATTGTAGACTGGGTCATGAGTATCTGTGCACATGCCCAAAGTGAACAGAGCGGATGCTAAGAGTATTTATGTAGGACCTATCCAGACTTGCAGCTTGCAGCATTATAAAGACCTAGAATATATTTTGTGGGGTAGGCTGGTGCCCAGAAGTCCTAAACTAGTGATAGACTTATCCTGTGTAAATGTATCCTTCTGAATCTAGTTAAATTATCAGCCTGTTATTTTATGGCAATAAATTCTGTAAGTTAACAGTATTCCATATCAAAAAGAATTTCCTTTCTGTTTTAAATCTGCCTTGTGTATCCCTGAATTCTGTTACTGTGAGAGATAATGAATACTAAATTCTGGTTTTTCTGGTCTTTTGTAAGCCTCTTTATCACAGAAAAATATGGATTTTGGATTACATTTTTAAATCTGACAATGGGGGATTTTTTTTAAATCAGAGAAAACCAGGATCTCTGCTTATCAACATTGAATTTTAGCTGCCATTTTGTTGCCATTCACTTAATTTTATGATACTTATGAAATTCTTCACAGTCAGCTTTAGGTTTTACCAGCCTGAATAGTTTGGTTCAGGCATGGCTGTGGAACTCAGACTGGTGGGGCAGTGGAGTGTCCCACAGGAGCGGGGGGAAGGCTTGCAGCTGACTGAAAGTCGGGGGGGGAGGGGATTTGCAGCTGGCTGGGCACTCCGGCCAGTAGTGAGGAGGCTGCAAACCCCCTGCTTCCAGCCAGCTGCAAACTGCCCCACCCCTGCCATGGAACACTCCACCACTCAACCAGTCTGAGTTCACCAGCCACACCTCATTTGGTGTCATGCATAAACTTGGTTGTCTCACTGTTTACCCTACTTTCCATGTATATGTTAAAGAACAAAGACTCATGGAGGACGCCACTGCTCCTCTCCATTGTGACAGCTGACCATTTTTACATATTCTTAGTTTTTTGTCCTTTATCCATTTACCATTCAACAAATGGGTATTGCCTCAAATTCCATGACACCCTTATTTCATAAAAATACTTGGATACTGGGCTTTACCAAATATTTTTTTGTAAATATACTATGTTAACTAAATGACCATGATCCATATACTGATTGATAGGCCTGTGTGAATAGGGAAGTATTCAATTCAGATTCAGACTTAGCCAATTCAGAAGACAGTGATTCAATTTACATCATTGTCCTGAATCGGTTCAGCTGAATTGGCTTCAGAAGATTTGACGCCGATTCAGAGAGATTGGGAGATTTGGTGATAGACTATAATGGGAAATCATGGAAATACCTATAACTTTGTCATTTTTTGGCTTAAGAGTAAAATTTCAGAGATGATAGCCCCTTCTGGGGCCATGATGTGTGCCAAATTTCAAGGAATTAGGTGCGGAGGTTTCTGGGAAACTACACCTCAAGCTGCTGACAAGCAAAACTTGTGCCATGTGTGTTAAAATAGTGGGGTGAAAACTGCAGGTTTGCTAGCCCCTGCTAAGGCCATGGAGCCTGCTAGGTTTCAAGGAGATAGGTGCAGAGATTTCTGGGACACTGCACCTCAGGCTGCTGACAAGCAAAACTCGTGACATAGGGGACAATGTGTGTGTGTTAAGGCGTGCCCTCACTGGCTGGGGCCTCTATACAACATGGTAGTGTGCCCCAATCCTCCTCTTCCCCATACAGTCTCAGTCTGATCCACCACTTTAAATGACAACAGGAAATAAAATAAGTTAATGAGCACTAGCACAGTAGGACCAGTAGCATCTCAGGCAGCCAAAATGTGACAGACCCTTTCTTTCTTCTCCTGCAGGAGCTTCTTCTCCAGTGGGTATGTTAAGGTGTGCCCTCACGGTGTGACTGTGTGTGTGTGTGTTAAGGTACACCCTTACTGGTACTGGGGCCTCTACATGACACGGTACTGTGCCCAAATGAGGCCTCTTCCTCCCTTCCAGATTCAGCCTCGTTCACCACTTTAAATAGCTGATGCACTGTAGCACAGTAGCACCAGCCACATTTCAGGCAGCCAAACAGTCACAGAACCTTTCTTTCCTTTCCTGCAGGAGCTTCTTCTCTGACAGCTGCCAGAGAACTCTCCCTGCCAGCCCCAGCCCTGGGACTTAGATGTGCCCAGGGCCCTGCCTCCTTCCAGTCAGCTGACTGGGGGCAGCTATCTGTGACTTTCACTGCTCCAGGATGGCCTGCCTCTGATTTTGGGGGATGGGAGCTTTGGAGCAAGAAGGGGACTTTCCTTTGGGCATGCTCCCACTGGCGCCAGGCTGAGAAGGAAGAAGGGCAAGGGGGTGCTGTCTCTTCGGATGCAGCAGCATTGCCGTGGTGGTGAAGTGTTTCATCTCCTTGCCCCGGCTGATCTGCCTTCAGTAGTGCTGGCAGATAACAGACTTGGGATCATAGATTCATAGATTGTTAGGGGCTGAAAGGGACCTTGCAGATCATCAGGTCCAGCCCCTCTCCTCCCCCCGCCCCCCACTCTATGCAAGACGACAACTGTGGTTAGATGACCCCAGTGAGGTGACTGTCTATTCTCCCCTTGAAAACCTCCAGTGTGGGTGACTGCACCACTTCTGGAGGGAGTTTATTCCACAGTCTGGACACCCTGACTGTGATGGAGTTTTTCCTGGAATTAAGCCTGAAGCAGCCTTACAGGCATTTGTATCCATTGGTGGTGGTCTTCCCTGGGACAATCTGCCACCTCAAAATGATCCCACACTACACTAGTCTCCTGCTCCTGGGTTGAAGGTGGGGATCCTGTCTTATCCTCCTCCTCAGCAGGCAGAGACATAACAACAGGAGGAGCTGACTCAGCTGAGCCACTTGCCTCCACAACCTCCTCTGATGTGCCTTCCTGACAAGGAGACCTGGGTCTAGGGGAACTTTGAGAGGTGTGGAGAACAAACTCAGATTCTCCCTCAGTCCCCAGAATTTCTTTAGCTAGGGTGCTCAGATCCCCTGGTTCCAGATCCAGCTCCTCCTCTGGCAGTGGGAGTCTCACTCTGGGAGATGAAATTGGGATGAAGGAGACTGTCATTCTGCTGCTGATGCCTATTTCTGGAGTGATGCAAGGACAGGTACTGCTCCCACCTCCTTGCTTCCACTGGCAACAGAAGATTCATGGCTGCCAGGAAAGAGAGGATGCATCCCCCTCTAGCCCCTCTCCCTCCCCTGCCAGAAGACCTAGCACCTGCTTTTCCAGCACACTTCATATTAATCTTTCCTGTGCTGGAAAATGCATGTAACTAACTAATAATATATGTCATGTTCTTCTTCTCTGATCTATGATGGTATCTGACTTCTTCCTCTTCTGTGTTGTGTTTACTGTTGTGTGTATAACTAAAATAATATCTCTTCTTCTATGACTCTGATTTCAGTGTTCTGTTAATCAGAATCTCCATCTGACTTCTGTGTTGTGTTAATCGGAATCTCTGACTACTTTTTCTGTGTTATTTTTAGTTTGTATGCAACTAAAACATAATATTAATAACTATATATAATCTCTTCTTCTATGAATGACTTCTTCTGTATTGTAATAATATCTGACTTCTTCTTCTATGATGTGTGTGTGTGTGTGAGTGTGTGTAATGTATGTGCTTCTCTGCACAGTGATGGATCACACTGTGAGGTTTGACCTAGAAACTACTATACAAAGCCCAAGCAAAAGTCTCTGTTATGTAACTAATGCCCATCTGCAATGATAAGGAGGAGACAGTCTTAGATAAAGGAGGCTTGAAAACAAAAGCAGAATCAGAGGACT
>NW_005842086.1:1773042-1798473 GCF_000455745.1 Alligator sinensis | reverse complement strand
GAGGACTAGGGCAAAGAGCTGATTTGAATATTGAGAATCACACCCCTGGGTGGGGAGAAAGTATGCTAATTAAACATACATGTATGTAAATGAGATACATAGCTAAAACACAGGTATAGAGACATGCTCAGTAAAGAACTCCTTGCGTCACTCCTTTATAACCAATTAGCAAACAAGAATGCTTATGAAGGTCTATAACCCCTCTATAAAAGATGCTTAGAATTACAAATCTGTGTGCTTGTTACGTGAAATTATTCCGCTTGCACCTTGTATTGCTGGCAATAAATCTTCTTTATACTTTCACCCCTGGTATCTTTATTGGCCTTTGCATACCGGGCACGATCCCAGACTTGAGCTGGGGCTCAACAACACTGCCAGGGAAAACACAGCTTTCTTTTTTGGGGCTCAGATTCAATGATCTGTTGAGGTCCCTTCCAACCCTAGCGTCTATGAATCTATGAATCAATCCTTTCCAAGAACAGAAAGTAGGAGGAGACTGACTAGGTAGGAAGCCAAGCCAGTCCAGTACCTTTTAGACACTTTTTCTCAGGCAGAAACAGCTCACAAAAGACACATAAAGCCTGCAGACAGAGGCTTTTATGTTGTTTTTACATCCCTCCCCCAGAACACTATGATTGGATGGGGACTCAGGGAAAGATCACAGACACTGACCAGCTAGAGATGTAAGTCTTTCCCCACCCCTGCTCCCTCTCCCTCTTCTCAGTTTCTGTTCCCCTGAAAGACAGCCTTCCAAATCTCTGAATCTCAGAATCTTTTCCGAATTGATTCAGAGGGTTTTTTTTCTTGTCCCGGTTTGATTCGGATTCAGTAATTCAGCTTCCCAATCGGGACGAATCCTCTCTCAATCAAATTGTGGACTGAAGCTTTGCACACACCTACTGATTGACACCTTGAAAGAACTCTAGCAGATTGTTGAGGCATGACATCCTCTTACAAAAGCCACATTGGCTCTTCCCCAGCAAGTCCTGTTTGTCCACATGACTAAAAAGCCTATTTTTTATTATGGTTTTTGCCAACTTGCTAGGAACAGCAGTGAGACATACCAGTCTGTAGTTCCTTGGATGCCCCTGGAGTCTTTTTAAAATATTGATTTTACACTGGCTATCATCCAGCTATTCCAGACTCTTGGGTGAACACCATCAGTCCTGATGATAATCCACTTTTTAGTCTACTAGCTTCCTCTGTTACCTCATTTACTTACACCTCAATTTAAGTCAATTCTACTAAGCTGCCCACTGGAAGGAGTGGTTCTAGTCTATGAATCTCTATAATGTCTTCAAAGTTAAAAACCAAACCAAATAACTCATTTGTTCCCTCTTCAGTGGACTTATCATCCTTGAGTGCTCCTTTTACTTTTATATTGTACAACCCCTCCACTGAATCCCTGGCAGACTTCCTGTTTGTAATATGTTTGACATCTTCAACAAGTGAATGCTCTCATCTGAAGTGCCTTTAAACTGGTTTTAAGGTAACCTGTGACAAAACCCCCATTTTGCCTACAGGGTTTTAGTCCTCTTTGCTGCCTCTTTAATTTTTAAGCAACAAGCTTGTTTTTGTGCATCTCTCCACCTTTTTTAAGTTAAGAGCTATCATGATTTTGTGTCTCCTATATTGCTATCAAACTTAATTACATTGTGATCACTATTACAGATTGGCCCTGCAGCAATTACCCCTTGAACCAAATCTGAACACTGCTCAGGATTAAATGTAAATTGTCTCTCCTCTTGTCAGTTTGAGGGCTAACACAGTTTATGCTTTCTAGAAGTTCTGTCTCTGCATCCCTCCCTGAAATGAGATTTACTCAGTCTATATGGGGATAACTGAAATCACCCAATATTATTGTGTTCTCTGCTTTTGCAGCTTTCTTAAGCTCCTTTAGTATTTCTTGCTCACTGGCACCATCCAGGTCAGGCAATCAATAGTATAACCTTAAAAGTAAACTCTTCCTATTTAGACACTGAATTTCTACCCACAGAGTTTCTACTGGATTTTTTTTCTTATCGGGTAAAATTCCTACCCTATTTGATTCAATGCCACCTTTGACATCAAGTGCCATTGCCCCACGCAGGACCTACTCTATCATTTCTGTGTCATTTGTACCTATGAATTTCACTGTCCCATTGATTCTTCTCATTCCACCTTATTTTGGGCAAATGATTGCCTGCAAAAGCAGAGGACAAGAATCTTTGATACAGGAAGCTCATTCTAGTCTTGTGCTCTTAGTTCTCTTTACTCCTAAATATGTTTCTCTTACTTTTTTGCACAGCTTAGTATATTAAACTTATCAGACCATATCTTTCAGAATTGCATGTGCAGAATTGTATATGTATATTTGGTATATGTAATTAATGTAATATAGTGTATTAATTAGTGTCTACATATACATGTGCTCATGTATATGTGTATATAGGTGCAACTGTACTTTCACAGTAACAAAAATCTGGACCTTTATGTTGTTAAAGTAAATACATGTATTTTGAGTCATATTTTTCAATTCTTGTCCATTCCTAGTTCAAGATATTTTTACTAAGTTTCAGTAAAACTGATTAAAATCTCTCCATACTATTTTTCAGCTAAGAAGAACAAAAGTAATTATAGTATAATTTAATCTGTATACTTGCTTATGGTGTATTGGCTTTTCCTCATGTACATTACATTTAAAAGAATTATGCATGAACTGCACTGAGCAGTGCCTTGCTTCTTAAACCAACCAGTTTAGATATGAGTACACATTTTCATGTGTGCACGCACATATGCATGCGCTCGCACATACATATGCATGCATGCACACATGCCCAGACACTTATTTTCTAATATATGAGTGGAAGTCATATTTAAAGTTTGCCACATAGCCAAGTTTTAAGGCAACCTATTTTATTTTCCAAATATTCTCAGAAAAACGCTAATAATAATAATAACAACAGTAATAATAAATATTATTATTATTACTATTACTACTACTAATATATTATTATTATTATTACTACTACTACTAATTTACCATTTCTCCATAAATTATTGACTCTAGTCTGAGAGTTTCAAGGCCCAGGGGGCTTTTTCAAGCTTGATGATAAGACGTACATTCAGCCTAGATAGCATCAGAAGAATACTATGTAGTTGTCACCCAAATGTTGAACAATGAGTATCATATTCTTACCCCAAAGTACATTTGATCACTCTACAATGAAGTGTCTTCCTGGCCTCTTTCTACAATTACTTAGTAGTTAGAGTATTTATCCAGAAAGTGAGTTTCCCAGGTTCAATTCTCTCTCAATTCTGTGCCTGAAATAATTTTAAAAATGTTTTAACATTCAAGTACGTGTTGTAACAACTAGGCTATGAGCTAGGTATCAGCACACTGTCTTCTGTTTAAGCTGGGCTGCTGTGCAAAAGATAATTCAAAGTTCATGCCCCAAACGAGAAGAGCATGCCTTTGTAGACTAAAGAGGAGGGAGTTAACTGCACTGATAAGAAGAGAGAGACCAGTATTCAGATTCTTTCTCCTCAGTTTGTTTCTATACTTTACATTAAACAGCTATCGGACAAAATACAGAAATAAGCCTGAGAGTATAGACCAGAACCAGGCACTCCCCCTTTTGCATTAAGTGTCCTCCCAAAGATGGTACAAAGTCTTATTCTCATTTTTCTCTCTTCCTTCATTTGCCACTGAATCTTTACTTCTTCCCTCAACAGGGACACAGACTCAATAAGAAAGATGGACAGTGGCTGCATCTAAAATAAACAGCAGGGTGGTGGTTAAAGCAGTCTTCCTAACCATCTCAGGCTGAGGCAGAAGTTAAATACAGGTATAACATTTCTAGGCAAGTGTTCCCATCCCCTGTCTGTTAAATAAAAGAGAGACACCAGGAGTGGCATTGGTTTGTTGAAAGGTAGAAGACAAGTAATGAGATAAGAATCCATGCCCTATCTTTAAACCTTTTTTAACATAACCAATGTTGTGGATGATTTCAATGCCAGACTTAAACAGCTCTCAGGCAACAGGCTGCTTACTTTTACTCTCACTGAGGCATCAAGCCTTGCAAATGGACCTAGATACTTTCTGTGCCCTGTCATCACCACAGGCTGTATCATCATCACTGGACCAAAAAACATGGATTATTATATCCAACGTGCATTGACCTGCTCCATAACCAATGTCATATTCTATATATATATTTTTTTTTTTTCATATTGAATCCATATTGTCTACATTGCACAGACAGGGTAATTGCTATATGAAAGAATGAGGAGATGAGGATCTAATATCAGTCCCAAAACGCACATTAAAACCTGTGAAGGAACACTTTAACCTTCTTTGACATTCCATCTCTAACTTCAGAGTAGCTCTTTGTTGCTTATACATGTTTGTATAAAAGCCAACTTGAACAGAAAATTGTGGAATGAGAAATCATCGACAAACTGGATTGTGTTAAGTGTGGTCTAAACAGAGAGTATTCTTATCCCATGCCTGGATTAGCTTTCTTGATCCATATGTCCCTATACGTTTATTACTTTGCCTGTCTCAGCACCAACCCCCTCCCATCTCTCCTTCCCTTCTCTGTCTTAATATTCAAATCAATCTCTCTGCTTGATAGGTCACTTTTTGCATGTCCTTTAGTATCTGATGAAGTGAGCTGTTGCTCATGAAAGCTCATGCATCTCTGATTCAGTTACTCTATAAGGTACATCTAAACTGTGCCTGACTTTAAACTAATGTGTCTCTCTACTTCTCTCTGGTTGTTTGAAAGTAAGCAAGTTTGCAGCATAGGGAACTTTTTTTTCATTCCTGCACGTGCTTCTTGCCCCATCTTAAAGGGGTTTGAGACGAGGCAAGAGGCATGTGCGTGCTCGTCTGGATGCGCCCAGTGATTCCCACTCTAAAGAGCTTTACTCTCTTCATGTACTGTGTAGGAAACCTAAGTACTCGACACAAGAGTCAGAGTTGCCTAGCCCTATGTGAGCTAGGCAACAAAAAGTTGGTGTTCTGGCAGTTAACTTTTAGGCACCCACGTCATTTATTATAATTGATTCTAATTTAATTGCTATAGCAAACAGAAGTGGAATGTGCTATTACTCACTTTTCTTGAAGTCATCAGTTAACTGTTTGAATTTACCTGCTTTAATTTCTGGTCACTAGCAGGCTGTTAACACTTAAGCACAAGAACAGAGTGCACATTTTCCACATATAAACAATAAACATAATGAAGAATCAAGATATTTTGCTAAAGCAAGGCTAGAGTTAGCTTATATTTCCATTATACACTTCATGACAACATGAAGAAAGAAATGCTTTGAGATTACATTTTTGAGTGTTTTCATGAAGACATTTCCCTGACATACTTGACAGTTACTCCTTATTCTCCAAAAGGTCAGCAGCCTTGCAAATTTGATAGAAAGACTAAAGGCAATTAACTGCTAATCGATTAAAGGTCATTTCTTGTCTGATCTAGATTTGGTGCTTCATCAAAAAGTAAAACATTTTCAAGGCATCATCAATGAAGTTATTGACAAAAAGCATACATATGACTTGCTTATATAATTTGTATTGATATCAAGTCAGGTAAAGAACTTAAGATAAGAAAAATAATTGTGTATCATATATGGGGCTGAATCTTCAATTTACCTAAAGCTTTGTCATTTTATTGCCTGATTCAGATGAAAATTGCACAGATGGTAGTCCCTTCTGAGGGCATGAAGCCTGCCAAGTTTCAAAGAGGTATGTGAAAGGGTTTCTCAGAAACTGCACCTCAAAATGATAAAGCAAAACTTGCAACACTTGCCTTCAGTGGCAGCCTCCTGTCATCTGGTCCACAGATCCAGGGGCCCACACCCCTGGGAGGGCTGCAGGGCTGATCTGGACTCTTTGTGGGGATGCGGGCCCCAGTATCTGTGCTGGATCTGGGCTGCCGCTGCCACCTGGGATATGTGCTGGGAACAGCCCACACCCAGTGCCAGGCTCCATGGAGCTCAGCCCGGAGGTGGGAGGCAGAGTGCAGGCCTGGCTCTGCCTGGCAGCCCCATGGAGTGCAGCTCAGCAGCAGGAGGCAGGCAGAGCCAGGACTGTGCTCCAATCAGCTCTGCCAACGCCATAGAGCTCAACCCTGCAGCAAGAGAAGGGGAGAGCCAGGGCTGTGTTCTGATCAGCTTCATGGAGCTCAGCTAGCAGTGGGAGCCAGGAAGAGCCAGGGCTGTGTTCCACCTCATGCCACTGGGTTGAGCTCCATGGGGCTGTGGAGCTGCTTGGAGTGCAGCCCTGGCTCCCTCTTGCCTCCTGCCATCAGGCTGCTTCAAAACTTGAAACATTTCAAAACTTCTGAAACATTTTGAGTGCCCTCATTTTGAAGCTGTTTTGAAGCTTTTTGTTTCATTTTGATTTCGCTGTTTTGAACTTGAAACATGTTGAAACAGCTTTGAAACAAAACACTCGGCAAAATTTCACACAGCTCTAATCAACAGAACTAAATTGCTAGATTTCCCCTCAAAAAGGATTTCAACTGACTCAATGAGTTAATAAGTGTGGTGTCAGGGGAAGACAGACTGAAGGATAAAGGCATCCAGGGGACTGGAAGCTTCTAAAGGGCACAATATTGCAAGCCCAGCAAGAAACTGTTATGACACAATAGAAGTACAAGAAGAATGATGAGAGACAAAGGTGGCTGCACAAGGTGTTTCTAGGATGCCTCAAATGCAAAAGGAAAGAATATAGGTAATAGAAAGATGACTAGGTTACCAAGAAAGTATACTAGGAAATAGTATAAATAAGTAAATACTAAATACTAAATAAATAAATAAATAACCTGCAGGGACAAAATTAGTAAGGCAAAGGTAAAAAATAAGCTGCACCTGGCAATGGAAGTTAAAGACAAGAAGAAGAGGCCTATAAGTATGTTGGCCATAAAAAGAAGACCAAGAAAGCTATTGGTCCACTGTTAAATAGCTAGGGGGGGACTCTTAACAGAAGATGCAAAGAAGACAAAGGTAATCAACAGCTGATTTGCCTCAGTCTTGCTTAAGCTGAAATCACACACCTAATAAGGATAATTTGGATAAGGAAGGGACAAGCTGAGGGATGAAACAACAAAAGAAAGAGTCAAAGAATATTTAATGGGTCTGAATGAATTGAAGTCAGCAGTGCCTAGTGAATTTGATCCTAATGTAGTGAAGGAATTAACAGAGGAAACTTCAAAGCCTCTGGAAATAATATTTAGGAAGTCATGGGAGACAGACAGGAACCAGCAGAGTGGAAAAGGATCAACATAGTGTCCCTCTTTTAAAAAGGCAAAAATGAGGATTCAGGCACTATAAACTATTTCCCTCACATTGATTCTTGGAAATGTACTGGAGCATATTGTAGTCCATTTGTAAGCATAGGGATGAGGAAAGGCTGATCACTAGCATTCAGCATGGATAATTCAGAAGGATCTTGCAGATTGGAAAGCTGCGCAGAGGCTAATATGATTAAATTTAATGCTGACAAATACAAGGAGTTACAACTTGGCCATGTCTTCATGAGATGCTGACTACACAGTAGCCCATGACTACTGTACAGTAGCATCACATGGCAGGAAGCATGATGTGGTGCTACTGTGCAATAGTCTCAGGCTACTGGGAAGTCAGTGTCATGAAAAAGCTATTTGGTGATGCTACTGTGCAGTAACTCTGGTTACTGCGCAGTCCTTTAGTACTACTTGTTTATACAAGCAAGGGCAAAATTTCTCCCAGTCAGCATCTACATGTGTGCTACTGTGTATTACCCAATGCACCATTTATCTAATACCTGTATGTGTTGGTACTAGCAAATGGTGTATTAGACTAATTTAATGCTCAGTAAGTCCAGCGCATGTGTAGATGGTGATACTTTACTGCACATTAGATTAGTTTATTGCACAGTAAAGCATCTCATGTGGATGCACACTGTGAGGAAAAAAAAATCTGTTCAGTAGTGTAACTACATCAGGGCAACAGAGGCAGCCACTCTGGCAGCTGACTTAGGGGTGGGAAGGCAGGAAAAACGCTGCTGTTGCAGCCACACAATCATGTCAGCAGCACAGCAACAGCTGGAAGTCACCACTGCTCTGGGTACCCATCTGTGTTGTTATGCCTCTATTACCCACTACTTTCTATCAGTCTTATCCAATGAATATTAAATACATGGTGGAATGACTCTGGTTCAAAAGGAAGGATAGAGAGTATATTAATTAATGCCTCACCTGTGGCATTAGGTTAGAACTTGACTCCAGCAATGCAGCCATGCAAAGAAGTGAGTTGGGAAAATGAAAATGAGATCTCTGTTAGCTCTTTAGGTTTGTAATTCAAGAAGTACCTGCTTAGCTCAAATACAATTATACCAGTCCAATGCAATATTATTTTGACAAAGTTTGCACCTGAGATCCTACATAAGAAATTTTAAACAAATGCCAGCATATCTATATAAGGTTCTATTATTACGCACATGACATAATAGTTATCTAGAACAGAAAGGAAATTGACAGCATAAAAAGAGGTAAAGGATAAGAGTGAACAAGAGCCATTAAACCACTGAAAATGCATTCTCCAAAGACAAATATAGATTTAAAAGTTTTCTAATATATTCAGTTTCAGAAATACACCATTAGTTTTAGCCTTTTATAAAAACAGTTTTAAATGGTAATACATTATCTGTTGCTACTATTAAGTTTCAATAAATAAGTGCCATCAATCTACTTGCTATATCATTATCTAAAAATTAGGTAGGTAATAAATGTATAATTTCATTCCTAGAAATTGGAAGAAATGTTTTAAGTATTTTAATTAGCAAGTGACTAGATAACTACTACTATAGTAAAATAAATGCCAATTAATATGCTAATTTTGGCAATTAATTGATATCCAATCAAACCACTACAGTTATTTTGTTAAACACCAGTTAAATCCTTAAACTCTTTACGAGTTTAATGTATCAATTAGGGTACAACAGCACATTTAGTGTTTGCATAGTTGGATTAATTATAAGCCAGCTATGTTAACCTGCTATTACTTATTTAGCTTTATTAAACCTTATTAAAAATGTTATGTATTTGTTCTACAATAAACATTTTAATCTAAACTAAATGGTTGAATTAATTAAGTGTTCAAATTTTATGTATCGGTAATGTTCTAGGAGAATTAAACAATGTCATAGGACAGAAAGCATATCTAACTGCTGTCTACTACTTTCACATAATATCCTATTGCATTTTTATTTAGAAGAACATGTGCGATATCAAGGCTAGAGAAACACCATTTTACAAAGCACAAATACTCCTATGCTGAGAGAAGCATATTATTAACTGGCTATTCTATCCCAATGGTCAAGTTACAGAAAAAAAAATTGCTTTCTATATATGTCGACAGAGAGCTTCATGTTTATATATAATGTTTTTATATAACAGTCTCTCCTAACATATCAAGAATGTTATATAAAGGTCCCAAGTTATATAAGGACACAAGGACACAAGGATCTAAGAAAATGGCAATTGGTTTGCATAGTGTAAGAGTGGTATGGGAGGTAAAAACTCTCACCGGTCATCTCAAGATGCACACTTCTTTACAGCTTTAGTTATATATGTGCATGTATATTTACATATTCACTTACTAGTATATGATAAAGTTTATATTTCACTTTGTGGATATCCCTAACTTTTATTTTAATTAAAGGAAATAAGACTCTTTCATTGCAAATGGAATGCTGTTTAGATTTCTAGTTCATGACTGTGAAATCAGTTGTGTCATTTATGAACGTGTGTGTATATTTACATCCTTGATATTGTGGTCAGATTGATAATGAATTAATTTGTAAATGTTTAGTAATTACTTTATACATTTATTTAAATATGTTAGATGGATATTAACAGAAGGATATATTAACAGAAGGCTATATTAAAGTGCCAGCTCCTTGTTTAATATGGTCTTGAATATGAATCAATACACATGTATTCATAGTCCTTCTATTATCTTTAGCATTTTCTATATATCATTCAGTACTAGGACTGTCCCTGCATAATTTGTAGCATTTGAGACTTTAGAAATACATTTTGCCATTATGAAAATATATTAACAAAATTTTTGACCTAAACAACTGCTCTTCAGAAAAGAATATTTAAATTGGACAGTATCAACTTTAGACTGGTAATTAATTGGATATTAAGTAATTCCCTGGCAAATTTCTTTTCTGAATATTTCCATTAATTACATGTATAAAAATGGTGCAGTAGATTAAATAAATTGTAATATGAACTCAATTGAGGTTGATCAAATAGATCTAGATTTTGTAGATAGCTTCTATTTTTCAGTCTGTTCCTTTTTCTGTGAATATCTGACAGCTGAACTCTATCAATTTCAGAAGAAGCATAACCAGATACTCTCTAGTCTACACTAACCATATTAATACATAGATACCGGTGTCTTATACACCTTGACTTTGTTGTTTTTAGTTCATGAATTTGGATTCTGCCATGGTTGTAAAGCCTTTCTCTGCAAGGAAGCCAAATGACTTCTCTCTTTTGAAGTTGTGTAAAGCTCTGTTTTCTAATGTAGAACAGTGGAAACATGACACTGGACATAACCAGGATTTCATTTGTCCAGCCTAGTGTTCAAGCCATTTTAGATTTGGAAAAAATTCTTCATTTACTAAGATTTTCCTTTCTCGCACTCAACAGGTAATGCAAACCATAAGCCAAAATGTTTATAAATAACAGGCTTTTTTATATAGGTTTCACTCATGTAAATCTAAAGTTCACAGAAGCAATGTGTTATCTATACCAAGTAAAACCAAAAGCAGAATTAATTGACTTTGTAGGTCTGAATGATGAGCAGAACTGAAAGACTTAACAATATATTGAATAGAAAAGGAATATTGCAGTGCGTTATAAAGGAAGTATACATTTCACAATTTATAATATTGTAAGAAATATTTATGGCATCAGTTCATAAGGCACAATCCAAAGTTTGAAATTAGTTCAGATAAGTTCAAAGAATTCTGAAATATAAATCAGCCTGCAAACATCACATTACTGACAATCTGAGAATGTGAAAAAGGGTTAAAACTTGCCATCTAAATTATTCACTGTGAATTGTTCTCCCTCCTTTAATTATTATCTCAGAGAATATTTGGTGTTAGAAAGACACATATTCTATTATCAAATTCAGAATATGTGTGAAGTAGATGATTTAATTAAAGACAACATTTTGAGTGTGATTACACACACACATATAATCATATATATATTATATATTACAGTGCATGATAGATAGATAGATAGATAGATAGATAGATAGATAGATAGATAGATACAAATATTATATATAATTCTTTAAGATGTCCATTGTAAGCTGCTTAGGTATCAACTGCTAATGGTAGCCCTAAATCAAATTTGTGCTTTTATTTGATAGATAGATAGATAGATAGATAGATAGATAGATAGATGGATTTGTATCTATCTATCTATCTATCAAATAAAAGCACAAATTTGATTTAGGGCTACCATTAGCAGTTGATACCTAAGCAGCTTACAATGGACATCTTAAAGAATTTGAATGGGCTGCTAATATTGTAGTCAGCAGACTGCAATGCAAGGGAAGAAAATAGTCACAAATGAAGGAGCCGAAGGACAACTATTAGCATACAGCAGCCATCTTCATCAAAGAAAAAGGAAAGGAAGAAGGGAAGTCAAAAAAGCTCTGAAGAAGAAATGATATGTAAAAGATGTAGAAAAGAATCTGTTTTCCAAAGGAACTATGATTTCATCATCATGCTTCACTTCGGAGAATATATTCACATATATTAGAGTAAGAAACAAAAGAGGACAATAAAAGACAATCAAAATTTTCCAAAATCTTTACAAAGGTCTTTACTAGCAGAGGAAAAAAGAACAAAAATTTTAAGTTCCAGCTACCCCAAGGCTAGTACAAAGCTTCTTTAATCTTGACTGGGATATATTTGGGACAGACCTCTGAAAGAATATATGCTGTTGTGGTCTTCCTGGGTCCTGAATTGATAGACAAGATGGGGAGACACACTACAATGCAGTGAGAGGAGCTGCGATGCTTCCCCTTCCCATACAAATTTCCCATAGAGATTCCATCCCTCCCTCCCACCCCTGCTGCTCAGAGCTTCTCCACCACATATGGCATTACTGCAGGGGTCACAAGTGGCTGCTAAAAGTATGGGGGGGAGCTATTCATCTTATGCTCTGTGCTTTGCTACATGTGAGTGTTGCTGTCTCAGTGCAGTGTCATGTTTAGTCAACCTGTCTGAAGAGGTACCATGGATGCTTTGAAGCCAGGGTAGGAATGCACCTGTTTGCTCTTTCTGGGTGTATCTATATGAGATGTTTACTGCAGAGTTAACTAATTAGCTTCACAGTAAACACTTCAGTGTCTACAGGCATTTATTCACATACATTTGTCTGCTCCAATGCCCTGGATCTCCAGCAGTTGGAGCAGACTTGATCAACTGAGTCTGCTCCACACACAAGCTGCCGTGCCTGGTGCTGCATTGCATACATTGGTATAAATGGTGAAATGTGCATCATCACTGAGAAATGGTGGTGGTGTGCTTTCAAACTAAAACACCTTTGATGTATTTTAGTTCAAAAGTGTGCCACCAGCATTTTCTTAGCTCTGATGCACATTTTGCCATTTATACAAAGGCATGTGCTTCAGTGCTGGGCACTTTTAACAGCGCCTGCTGCTGCGGCACAAGCATGTGTAGAAACATCCTGCATTTGCAGGACAATTAGACTGGATTAGACTGGAAACTAAACTAATTAATGTTTTACTTCAAAGCAATGCACATGTAGACATTGATGTGGCTGGCTTGGGCATGAGGATGGTTGGGCATGAGGATGCAATTAGTCCCACACTGGAGCGCACACATTTCCCAGCCAGCCCCTCCACAGCAAGCTGACCCAGTGGGGAGCAGCCCCCAGCTGGCAGGCTTTTCCCACAGGACCCCTGCCAATTGGGGCTGCCCCAACCTAGCTCAACCACAGTCCAGGGCGCATATTCAAACGGTGCACCCAGGAGCAATAAACTCCAGAGCAGTAAGCCCTGGAGTTTATTGCTTTACATTAATAGCATGTGTAGATGCACCTTCTGAGAACTTTATTGTATTGGACCAGTGTCTTTATGCTTAATGGCAAGGAAGCTACCTTCATGATCCCAAAGCTGTTTGTTAGAGCACTGTTTGTCTCATCCCCCAGCATGTATAAATCTCCTGTAATTCTGTCATTTCAAAGGCTGCTATGTGAGATACTAGCTCTGTATCCAGGTTGTATATGGTATTTAACAATTTGAAACTCCTTATGCTTTAAAGCACCCCCTGGATGTGTTTGGGTTTTCTTAGAGACAGAATGGAAGAGCTATTTGCTAGAACTGCCCTACTTGCAGGCACACTTGCAAGTTCCCTGAAGATATAATCATAGAGGTATGTTCCAGCTTGGGTATAATAGAACCCCTTAAGGTTTGGTGCTTGGGTGAAAAAAGTACAGAAACTAAGTTGAAGGTACTCAGGAAGCAGAATAGGATTTAATCCTTGTTTCTTCCCTTAACAGTTGATTTCAAGATTTCATGTTTGGGTTTTCAAGGTGAGTGGGGGTGAAGGATGTTAGCTGAATTCACTAAAAGTGCACGTTTTCTCTTTGGGACAACATTTTCTCTTTGGAAATAGTAATGACTTTGATTCTAAGTTCCTTGCATAGTCCTCCTTAGTTAAGAATCATACGTTCAATGTGATTCTATTATAATGTATTTTTAATTACGTGTTGCTGAAATGTGGTTCCTTTACTATACCTATGAATTAAAATTAATAAAAAATAATAATTTGACAACATGGGAAATGCTACTAGTAACTGGTAAAAAAAAAAAAAAAAAATATACCCTGAGACCTGCTGCAACTTTGAGAATGTATCAGGAGGATAGGAAATGGTTCATCATCAGGGATCCTGGGGTTCTCTGATAAAAAAAATCCCCAATTTTTTATTTTAAAAAAGTAACCCAAAATCCACATTTTTTCATGATTGAACTGAAACACCACTCTATCTATCTATCTATCTATCGATAAGAGGTGTTTCATTTTAATCATGGGAAAATGTGGATTTTAGGTAACTTTTTTAAATCTGAAAATTGGGGAAGTTTTTTATCAGAGAAAATCAGGATCCCTGCTCATCTCTAATATGGGTGAAAATCTTGGTATCGAAAGTAATTTGAAAGAGCCATATTTAAAATTCCCTGAGATTTGGCATCTATCATTGCTATTTAGCACTCAAAAGTGAACACAGAAAAATGTGAGGTCAACTCATCTGTGTTTTAATGGAAGTTTTTTCTACTTCCACAATGGATTCCTTATTATATCAATATTGAAGAAGAAGAAAAGGAATATGAGAAGACCAGAATGCCTGTTACGTTGTCACATTACAGAAACATTGCAAATAGTAGAGGACAATGGGTGTGTCTATATGTCCATTAATGTGCAGTAAAGTTACTGCACTGTAAAATAAGTAACAGTAAACTGTGCCTGGGAATGTATATATACATGCGCCCAATCGGGTGCAGATTTGTGCCCAACAGGAGCAGGCCAATACAGGGCTGATCCTGACCTGCTCTGCCTCCCCAGCAGCTGGCACAGTTCTCCCGGCCCTGTGCATATGGGTACTGGTTCCTATGTTCCTGGGGCAGGATCCAGCTGCCTCTGCAGCCAGCACAGCTCTCCCTGGCCCTGTGCACATTGGGACCTGTCCCCATTGGGACAGGATGGAAGCCAGCTGCCCCTGCAGCTGGCACAACTCTCCCTACATGGGGGCTTAGCCCTGCAGCAATCACCCCCTGGATCCTGGGCTGACTGGGAGTAAAATTGCTCCCAGTCTGCATTTTCATGTGTTCTACTGTGCATTACCTTATGTGCCATTTATCTAGTACCTATACGTGTTGGCACTAACAAACAACACATTAGACTAATTTAATTCACAGTATGGCCAATGCATTGTAGATAGTGACACTTTACTCACTGTCTAATGCAGAGTAAAGCATCTCATGTAGTTGCACCCAATAAGAATGTACACAAGTATTACATTTGGTCAAGTACCTATACATTATATTTAGATAACAATAATGTCTAATGTCCCTACTCAGGGCCTGCAAAGTGTTGGGAAAAGTGTTGGAAAAAAATAAAACAAGATTGCTACTCTGAAGTACTTGCAGTTTAATAATTTAAATGAATGGGTGAATTTAACAAAACTTTAAAGGTGGAAGGCCATAAGTTCAGTGCTGAGAGAGAAAAAGAGGTTATTAATCTTCATATTAAAGCTCCAATTTGTAATTGGCTTCATGAATGCAGCAGCTTTCCTAAGCTGTTCAGTGTGCAAGCATAAAAAAGAGAGAACTAAGAAAGTCCAACATTCAGATTTTATTTATTCCTCCACATATATTGTTCTCTCTCATAAAGTGGAACCTACAAGCAATTTTTTTTTTATGTTCTATGCATGAATCTATATATGTGTCCTTTAATAACACCTACTAAGAAACTACCGGTATATATTCTTTTATATTGCATTTATTTATGAGAGCAAAAATAGTCAAAAACATTATATTCTGCTTGCACATTTAACATTCCATTATGCTGATAATAGTCTGTCTTTGTGTCATAACCCAAAGGTATGATTTTGTGTGCGCTTCGGCACTAGAATTATCCCCACCAAATTACAGCTTTGTTGCACGGTAGAGTTTTCTGCTGCAGAGGAGAACCCCGGTGCAAGGAAAAGTTTCCTGCCTATTTCTAGCTTCCTTTGCAGGGTGCATTGCTCAAGTTGCAAGAGAAATGCCCGGTGCAAAGGATTTCCCGCCACCCGTATGCAAATTGGTTCCCCGCTATTGGCTAGTTCTAAATTATTCTCACGTGGCAGATAACAATTGGCCTGCATAAGAGGCTTGGGCGGTTGCCGCCCAAGCCGGAAAAAAACTCCACATCCATCTCGTGGGAACTCTGGGTACACGGCAGAGTAATAAAAACCCTGTGTAAGATTCAAAGGAGCTTGGCGACCTAATCCATCGCCCACCTCTTCCCGTCTTCAAGCAACAAATTTTATAAAATGTATTTACGAAGTTCCTATTTTGGTGGCGCGCTTGTCCAGAGCATCCAAAGCTCTGTTTCTGTGGAGCCTAGCAAACTCCACGTGATCGTTCATGTTGTTTTTGTCTGTAACCGCAACTCAAGCAAGTTTTCCAGCCTGCACTGCAACCATCTCAGGTGTAAGTAAACAATCTTTAAATCTACCGCTACAAGTCTGTGCCTAATTCTAGCTTAACGCGCGCCCTCTCCAACCCTGCGTGCCCGGGCTGCTGGCCACGGCCCGCGCAGAGCACGAAAAAGGGCCCGGATTGCACCCGGCCTGCACACTTTGCACTTGTCAAATTTACCATTTTCACACTGTGAGGAAGTACCTACCATCAGAATAAACTCCCATAGGGTTGATGGTGTGTCTGCTTGGGGCAAATTTCATTCGATTAATTTTGGGCCATTCTGAAACCCAATCCTTTCCTCAGAGTACCTGCAACTCCATCAAGCTGGGTATCACCTACAAATTTGCAAATTTCCCATCTTTTAGATCATTAGTAAACATATAAAACAGTACCAAAATCAGGACACGGCTTGGGGAACCTTCTGCCTATTAGATACTGAGACATTGGTGACTACTCTTTGAGTATGATGATATAACCTGTTACATATTCACCTTACAGTACTTTCATACAGGCAGTATTTCCTTAGCTTACTAAAGAGAATGTCAGGGGGAACACTTTAAAAAACCTTATTAAGTCAAGGCATATCCCATCAACTGATCTACACCCATGCACAAAACCCATCATCTTGTTGTTGAAGGAAAACAAGTTGGTCAGACACAACTTGCTTTTTATGAACGCAATGTGGCTGTCTGATAACTTTGTTGTCCTCTTGATGCTTAGAAATAGATTCTTTGATGACATGCTCCATAGTCTTTTCAGGTACTGAAGTCAGGCTGATTAATCTATAATTCTACAGATCCTCCTTCTTCTCTTTCTTAAAGTTGGACAATATATATGCCCTTTTCCCAGTCATCCAGGACCTCACACAGCTCCCATGAATTTTCAAACAGAATATCAAGAGGCTTTGCAACTACCTAAACCAATTTCTCGAGTATTCAAGGAGGCATTGTACCCAGCCCTGCTAATTTGAAAACACCTAAAAGAAGAATGAATTGCATTTGAAAGCTTTGTTTAAGTCTATCTCAACCATTACATTAATCTAATAAGAAGTATCACTGAAATAAATCTTTGGCTCTCACAGATTTCCTGGACCAGCATGACTACAACAGTTTCTCTTTAACCTGGTCATCCTTTACTCTACATCAGGGGTGCTCTGCCTTTTCACTCTGTGGATGAGTGGTATAGGGCCCATCTGTGGGCAAGATGAGTGGTGTAGGGCCCATACGTGGGTCAGATCAGGCCCTGGAATTCAGCACTGCTCCCTCCCTGCCCAACACCCTGGGAATGGGTCATGTGGGCCCAACACCACTCCTTCCCACCCCCTGTACACTCGGATTGGATGCTAGGGAGCCAGAACCACTTCCTCTCAGCACCCCCCACACTAGGATTGGGTCTTGGGCATGGTGCCACCCCCCGCCCCGCCTTCCTCCAGCTCTGAACACTAGGATCATGTACTGGATCCAGCATGCAGGACCCAGGGATCCCCATGGGTCCAGAAATTTGGTAGCAAGGGACCAGTGGTACTGCTCTCCTGCTGCCAAATTGCAAGACTCATGGGTAGCCCCATGGTCCAGATAGCATGCACCATGGACCAGATCTGGCCCAGCTAGAGGTTGCGAACTCCTGTTCTAGACTGCTGATCTTCCCTGATCCTATTCGTGCTGCCAGCTGTGTTCATAATCTGGGAACTAACTTCATTCACAAAAAATTGCAGCTGAAATAGCTAAATGGTTAGGGAGTCAGACACCTATGTTCTTGGCCTCCTTGGCCCAGAAAGAGTATGAACTTGCTTTTCTTGGATTTTCCAAGCCAGTACTCTAACCCGTATGTTACAGGGTCAGGAAGGGTCTGTCCTTTTCTGAAGCATTTTTAGAAGAAGTGCTGAAGAGGGCACTGGATAATGCCTGTTCTACAGCAGGGTAGATGGGGGATTGTGCTAGGAAATCAGAGAGATGCAGGTTCAAATCAATGCTTAAACATGGGTTTCTGACTTCCTAAGTGCCCTAACCATTCAACTATTGGAGCTAAAACATGGAAGCAGTTTCTAGCTCCTTCCACCGCAGTGGACGTATGCTTAAGTAGGCATATACATATACACCCAGCCAGTGCACAGCCCACTAAGTAAGCTGTCTATCCATGCATGCCTGCACATCCACACTGCAGGAGAAATAGAGCTACTAACTGTACATAAATGACAAAACATTTCCTTTTTTGAATAAGTGCACAAAGGAAAATAAAATTTCACCCTTTGTTCTATTTCTTTTTGTATGTTACTCCTCCTACTGCTGCCAGCTGTAGTAATGTGGCTAGAGGCACTAAGGTCCACATATTGTACATGCAGGCATTCTCTGCATTGCTAATTTGAAACTCGGGGTTGTTTTTTTTACTACTACCATGTCAGTAAAACAATTTCAAGAAAACATGCATGACATTCTACAAACGTCCCTGAAATATTGTAGATTTATGACAGTTTGGTATTGTATATCAGAAAAGACAACAGACAGACTATTTTATAGTTTTGGTGGTCCAGCTGCTAGGGTTCAGTCTGGCAGAAGGAAAAGGGGGAATACCCTGACTGCATAGCAGAAGAGTAAGGAATGGGAATAGGAACACCTTAGAGAAAACAGAAGCAGAAAGGAAAAGGGGAGGGGGAAGTCACAGGTTAGGGTGGAAGCAGGTGGAGACAGATATATGATCTGGTGTGGCAGGTGTAAGTAGGAGCAGAGAGGGGGAAGGGAATGACCTAGTAACAGCCAGGAGTACGTGTTTCAGGGATGAAACAGGTGGTGAAGACTGGAGGGAAGGATATCTTGTTATTTGAGTGCTTGGCCTTGAAACTTTTATACTCCTTCAATGTACTGCATTTCACTGCATCACACACAGCTTTCATGTGTCAATTTCTTCCAAGCCATATAAAGGAGAATGCCTCCCTTTTGAAACACAAAAAAGCAATATAAAGATCAGGGATTTTTCTTTCACTTTGTAATAGATTGTTGGCTGCTCAGGGCAGGGACCTGTGCTTATTCAATGACATTGCCTCATGCCTCCTCTTTTATAATATAAGGTTTGGAGTCAGATTTCATACAGTTCTCCAGTTAGATGAACTCCACTTGCAAAGGAGAAATATTTATTTCCTGCTTCACTCTAAAGATACATTTAGTATCTGTAGATAAGGAAAGCTGGTCACTTGATTAACTACTTAGATAGATACTAGGCTACTGGTAACAGAATGCTGTTTATTATTAACACTACCAGAATGCAAGAGAACACTGTTATCTCAATATCCAACTGGTTACCCACAGGAATGGGCAGTTTCTTGGCCATTTGGCCTTGGGAGCATTAGGCAGGATGAACAAAATGAAGATGCGCAGACTGACAAGAAGTCTTCTTGGATCCTCTGAGTTCTCCAAATCTTTTTCCAGTCCATCCTCCATATTTACACATATGCAAATACACATAGATACTCTAACAAACACTCTTTGATTGGTTTATTTCGTTATTTTGTTTTATGTATTTATTTATTTTTGTTTTGCTGAAATGTTGGGAACTGAATGAAGCCTGTTTTTCCATGGTTCTGGAAGGAGTCAATTAGCTGGATTGTATGTGAAAATTACAATCTTTGGAAGGGAGTATTTCATAACTCCTTCCTTCACCCTTTTGGAATGCCAGTCACTCCCATCTTTTTTGTTTCTATGTATTTCAAGGTCTTTTTTGAACAAGGCCCTTATTGTTCTTTGCAGGTTATCTAAGACTCTTAGCAAAAGTAAATCTATTATATAGCCCAACTACATTGATTACATCTGGATATATCAATCACTACTTCCAATATTTCTAATCTAAAAATATAACATACTATATAAGGGCCAAATAGCTAAAGGGCTTTCTGTATGGCATTTTCTACTAGGCCTTTTCCTGTGTTTCATATGAATTTTCTACTGGTTTATCCAGCCCTGTTAATGGCTTTCCATACGTCACTAACCATACTAGTTGCAACACCCACTGTCTTTTGTTTTAACCACACTATTGCTGCTTGGTCTAAGATAATGGCTAAGATTAGGATGAGTTTTCTGCATGAATTCATTAACTACTAGTACTGCTGTTTGAGTGGCTTTCATGTGAAATCTTGCCAATGACCATAAAACCATGACATGGTTTTTGTCATGACATCATGCCATAAAAACATAATCTCCTGGTGTTGCCAGTACTGACTTTAGTTGTGTCCTAATCTGATACCTGATTTGAGGCATACTAATGCCACATGCTGTTGGAGGTTGGTGGTTTCCAATACTTTCTGGTTATTTTGTCCAAAAATGGGAGCTTGAGGAAGAAACCTTCAGAGCTGAAAGTTGGCTTCCTAAAGATTATGCACTATTTTAAGGATTCCTAACTATATTTCTTTTCTTTTGAAGGAAATACTAACTTTTTTTCATTAGTAGTGGACATAACTCTTTTCCGCTGGCTTTTACCAGCTAGGATAGTAAAGGATTGTAGGTTTTACAAAGTTATTTTACATTATTTTAATAAATGTTTTGCATGAGGTAGGGTACTCCACATGACAATATTTCCTCTTCTTAATAAACAAGGCATCTTAGTAAAGTTTGGTCACTGATGTGCTCTGTAACTTGGAAATCTAAAATAATAGTCATTTATCACGTGGCTACATTCTCAGTGCTTACATGTTGAATCTCTGATTACCTGCTATTTTTCCTAGCACTGATATTAAGCTATTAGGTCTGCAATTCTGGAAGCTCCCAGGAGTTCTTCAAAATGATTGTCAGTAGTTCTGAGAGTTCAATGGCTAATTCCTTCAGCACTCTCAGATTAATTTAATCTTGCTCCACTGATTTAAAACATTAATTTGGTCCAGGTATTTCTTCACTTGCTTCTTAACAATGTTGATGTCTGTTCCCCCCTGTTGTTCATCTACTCCTGACATAATTAATCAGTCCTCACTAGAGCCCTTTTTACTGAGCACACAAGTAAAGTAAGTATTTAGCAATTCAGCCCTTTCCGTCTCTCAATTTATTTGCACTCTGTTAATTAGAGCTCCTACCATTTCCTTTATCTTCTTTTTTCCTCATACATATTTGAATAATTGTTTTGTTTCCTTTTACATCAATAGAAAAGTAATCAGTCATTACTTTTGCTTATCAAATTTTACTCATATAGCTCCTTATCTCCTCTTTATTTTCACTGCAACGTTTTGTCCCTTGGTATGTAGGGTCTATTTACATCAAATTGTTTTCTTCCTCACCATGCCACAGATGTTCTATCTGTAAATCAGGTATACTTCTTGTTCTGTACTCATTTTACAAAATACCTGACATGACAAGAGGGGAGCCACTTACAGCCAACCTATTACAAATGCCATATAAAAGGTTATGTCTGAAGTTCTACCCCTTTCTAGTGCTTAAGCACCTTACTCAGGGCTGCAGGAAAAGACCTCACCTACATAGGTTACTGAGCCTGGAATCCTCTCCTCACTGTCCAAGTCCACCCAAGGAGTGGGAGACTCCATTTAAATGCCCTTCTTAGGCTGAGGGTGTTCAAAACAAGTCTTTCACTTCCAAGCAGAATATCTTAATGGCCAGGCTGTCCCAGGATAGACAAGGCACTCTTCTCCCTTCTTGTTAAAACTGTGTCACTGTGCAGAAAGGAATAAAAGATCCACTAGACCAGAGACAGAGTAAGAAAACAGCCTGCAGACTATTGTTTAGGGAGTCTATAGGGGGGAATATGAGGGTTTGCCCCTGTTTTTAGGTCTGTTTCTATATTTTATCCTATAGCTGTTGAATGTAAAAATGTAGAAATTGCCATGCTGAATAAAACAATTAATGGAACTATATACTACCAAAGGTTAATCCTGATTACTGGTCAAGAGATGAACTATCTAAAAATCAGCACATCTAACCAGATGATGCTTTAGCCAGGACCAATAAGAAGACAGAAATACAAATAGAGAAATAGAAATAGATCGTGTGAAGAGACTCAATCATCAGCTTGCCTGATATACAAGATAATCAGCAGAACTATATCAAATGAACAACACAGAGGACCAACAGGATGAAATCAGATTCCCCACTTGGAGTGATGCAACAAAGAAGAGAACAAGATGCTAGTTTTAAAACCAACCCACTTAAAGGTTCTTGTTCCATATTAGACTTAGAATGTGTTTTATTTAGGATGTAGTAACTATTACCTTGCAATTGCTCAGAAAACATTATAGCTTACTATGATCTAAATGTGACAGGCTGGCTGGTGGGCTCACCAGGAGCCCAGATTGCTAGCTTGAGCCTGAAGGGCAAAGCAGTGTGTGGGGCTCGTGGAGAGCTAAAGGGACCATGGGGGCTGCACGAGAAAGCATGGCTCCCCATCACTGCATGAGGCAGAAGCCCTCATTGCACAGGTCAGTGCACAGGGCTTGTGGAGCTGAAGGGACTTCAGCAGTTGCATGTGGTAGCATGGGTCCCAACCCTGCATGAGGCTGACACCCTTGTGGTGCATGGGCAGTGCACAGGGGATGGAGAGCAGAGCAGTAGCCAATGGGATGCCATGGCTGCACGAGGCAGCACGAGTCCCCTTCCTTGCACAAGTCAGGTGGCCCTCAGTCCAAAGGGTGGTGCACACGGTGCAGAGTGAGTTGACAGGCTGGAAGGCTGTACGAGGCAGCTCAAGCCCTTCCTACAGTGAGCAGAGTTGGTCAGCCAGCCCAGTGAGGGAGGACGCCTTACCCCAACCCACTGTTGGAGTTGGCCCTAACTCTCCGAAAGCTGCGGGAGTTGTGAGTTACCTGGGAAGGGGATTTCCACAGGGGAGGATGGGCCCTCTCCACTGAAGGCACCTAAGGGGAAGCCCCTGATGGGAGTTGATGATTCAACCTTGGACACAGAAAGGAATGTAGGCTTCCTGAGTCCCAAGGGGAGGGCACACGTTCAGTGGCCATTCCTAGTCTGATGAGTGATTATTTATGTCATTGGGATTCGGGCACCTTTATTGTTTTATTTTAAGAGGCTTGTAAGCTGCTCTATATCTGCATGTATTGTGTTGTCTTTATATATGCATGTTTCATTTGAATGTAATCTTATTGTGCATGTTTAATTATTGTGCTATCACTGCCAGATATTTCAGATGCTGAATTGTTACTTAACTAGTATTTTTTCCATCGATTTGCCTTTGCCTGCTGCCCAGAAGGCGCTGTTGAGGGGTAGGGACTGCATACTAACTGGGAGGCCACCAAGGACTAGGCCTGTGTTTGAGTTAAGGGTTAATAAGAGCTTCTGTCAGAGTAAATGTATATCTGTAAATATTATATATATATATATATGTATATGTATACACACACACACACACACACATATAAGTATGTATGTATATGTGTAGATGTGTATGTATGCAAGTTTATGATTATAATTTCAATATTATGTTGCATCATCAAACCTGTAAATAAATATCACTAAGTGTCCTTGATTTCTGCTCTGTTCTGTAGAAAAAAGAGGTGAGCTGGCCTGAAGCTGGGCAGCTATGCTCCCACAGCATACACGCACCCATTAACATCCTTTTAATTGGAAAGGGGGTACCCTCTGCGTACCACCTGGGTTACATAAATTAAATGCATCCTAAGTGTCAGAGCCTTTGAAGACACCAGGACCAGCCTTGGCACCAAAGTCTCCTTGATTGTATTATCTTTAGGGAGCAGTCAGACATTAGTCCAACAAGTTCTAGGTAATATATTCTGCAGATACTCTGTGCCAGAAAAGTCCTAAACTTTGCTATTCTAAGGTGGTACTTAGCACATGTTTAACTGCTTGACTGCTCAGATGCTAGTGTTTTAAGTGCAGTTAACACATGCTAAGTGAAATGTGTGACAAAACTCTCTCAGTCCCATGAAAACTAATAGGCTGCAAGTGAGGTGGTGGAAAAACCATGTATTTACAGTGGAATCAGTTTTTCTGAAACCCCTGGCTTCAGAAAAACTGCAGAAATCAGCAATTTCCTTCTAAAACATGTTAGAAGGAAAGAGGCAGCAACCTCCATGGGTCTTGGAAGGTGAACCCAATTTGTAGGGAACACAAGGAATTTAGTCTGTACACATCTGGCTGGAATACTACATGCAGTCGCAATACTTCCATAAAATTCTCCTTTAAAATATTTCCCTAAAATATCTCCTTTACAACCCCCCAGATGCTAGTAATTTTTAATTTTAGAACCGTGGAATCCTCTCTTGTTATTTCCCAACATGGAGAACATCAAATGTTCTATGCAATTCCACACAATTCGAGTTCTGAATCCTTTTCATGTAAAAGTGGTGAGCACTTTGAGCGGCAAACTATGAATGGTTAGTGTTTTATGCCTGATCTGTCTATGTTACTGATAATCATTTGAAGGTGGGTTAAAGGCCAATGGAATAAAACATCAACAACCTTTTTTCCCCTTTACTAAGATGAGTTATAGTTAAAAATAAAGACAGCGTGATACTTGTTCTGCTTTTTCAGTTAAGCTTTTGAGCATTGTAGAAAAAAGGTTATCATGAGTCTTTGTTAAATAACTGTCTGTTTTTCCCCACTGACTATGCTGAACTCTTTCATCTACTAGAACAGAAGTTATGTAAACATTTTCATTCATGTCTCTTATGTTCAAGAACATTTCTATCTTAACAGCCTATATAAGGTTTGTGTGGTAAACACACTCTAAAAAACATAATACCAAAGAAGACAAAAGCAACAAGGGTATCAGAAAGTTGAATGATGTTTGTCAGTTGCAGAGACAAACCCAGTAATTGAGGACACACAGTGAATATAATTCTTCAGGCTTTGAAAAGAAAGAAAAATAAATGCATGCAAAAGGATATATGATTATTCAAGAACAACCTCTTATGTTGTTTCCTGAATAAACTGTCTTTAAGAAGAGGAGAATATAATTTCAAAGCACTAACTGATACATTTCTTCAAGGAAAAAAAATATGTCACTGAAATTTAATTATAATCAATCAAATAAAACAGGTGCATGTTTATACTAGCTTTGTTTACTCAAAACCATATACAATATAACAGGGGTATTTTTCAGATAAAACAACCTGACAATTTTGTGGCCTAATTCAAATCAATATAGTATGCAGAGTTTCAGAGTAGGAAAACTATAATTTGAAAATTCTTTCTT